>NC_056564.1:5070057-5077456 GCF_013358625.1 Macadamia integrifolia | reverse complement strand
TAAGCAAACGAAATAGAAAAACAAACAATTAAGGTATAACAAAACGTTATATCCAAGAAACAACGACGACAAACTCATACTTATCCCAACTTACCAGGGATATGAGGAGTTTTTCCCATTTAAAAGGAAAGAAAAAAAAAAAAAAAACTACAGTACTACTTACGTGTGTGTTGGAGTCTCGAAGACTCGAACATCACAAGACACAAGATCTTCGTGCCTTGTCCGACTATCATCTCTGACACGTACTACAAATTGTATCCATGGATCTCGCATTTTATCGGCGAAGGAGGTGTAATAACCGTTAGATCGATACACATCGTATAAAATCATGGTTTCAATATTCTCAAAAATTCAACTCCCAAAATAACCTAGGGCTTGAAAGTTGAAGCCGTCGAAAGAAAGAAAGCCGGCAGCGGCCCACCTCTCACTCCGGGCATGAAGCATCTGTAATTATAGAGTATTCAGCTCTTTAGCCAGATCTTCTTTTCTTGGTAAGTTTCTGTGTATGTTCTTCCTAATTAGGGTTGGAAATCTAGGGTTATACTTCTGTTTTATCCACACAGATTGTTTTGATATCTGGATTTCGACCTTTCGCTTTTGATTATTTTAGGGTTTGAGCTGCGTCTTTGAACATATGGAGAAAGAACTTATCGAATTGTTTGAAGCGGCAAGGAAGGCTGCAGATGCTGCGGCAGCGGAGGGGGCTAGCTCTGGTGGATCCGAGGAAGGTCGATGTATCGACGCATTGAAGCGGCTGAAGAATTTTCCTGTTACGAAGGATGCTCTCATCGCAACGCAGGTATCCTGTCCTTATCGTGCTTCGGTTGTTCTCTAAGGTATCTGATACCTTTGTTGACGATCTGGGGTTTAGTGTTTAGATTTATTCGCTCCTTTAAATGCCAGTTGGAAAAAAAAAAAAAAAAACCATTTTTTTTTTTTCATTTTTAGTTTTAAATCTTTGTAGTTTGTTAGTAGAAGACCTGTTTGTCCTGTGGTTCGATCTTTTGATATTGTGGAGGTTAGGGTTCCCTGGAGTTTAGAAGATCGCTGATAACAGCAGGTCTATGTAACTCAAAATTTTTACCATATGCTACCGGAAATTTGGGACGAAATTTGTGAGATGAATTGGAGATAAGTAGATAATGACAACGAGATATTGAGCTCGCTCGTGAGCTATATATATAACCTACTAACCTTGTGAATGTGATTTTGCTGCCATACAGGGGGAATCATTTTCATTTTTTGTTTGGGTTTTTGGCTTTAATGCTTTTGGTTTTGGTTAAATGTTTAACTGTGTAAAATCTTGATGGTTTTAAGCGTTCTTGGGAAGTACTGTTCATATGTTTTGGGTAAATAAGGCTGTGTTTGATAAAGTTTCTGTAGAGTGTTGCTGATTTGGTATTGTCCTTTTTGTTCCTCAAGAACAATGATAGAGTAGGAACATGTTTGGTTATGCGTTTGTTTCTTCTTCTCTCATGGAATGAACCGGACATCTGGAATGTTTGTATGTTCCAGTAATGTATTTGAAAGACTATATAAATAAACAAAACATGCAAGCAACAGCCATTTCAAGGAATAAAGAATCGGATTTGCTATGACTGATCCATATCAGGGTTAGGTCAATTGGGCCAAGTTGAACGATCCATATCAGGGTTAGGCCACATGGGCACACACTCAACCAAAAAACTCAATTTCAATCTCTGTTCTGAAACTCCATCGTAGGTACAAGCTATATATAAAAGAAAAAAACACAACTAGCAAAGGAAACCTACTTAACTAGGAAACCAAGTTAAATAAGGAAAGTGGAAAATACAATCTAATCTCCTATGTATCTACCAATCCTATCTAAAATTTCCCAATATAAGACCGTCACAATTATTCAAATAAGTATGTTAACTTCTAACATCCTACTGACCTAGGACAAGGTTGGGACCTGATTCGTATTGGTCTGGATGGCAAGATGAGTCAAACCAGTTCAGCCATGAATCTGTTCCCCGGGGGGGGGGGGGGGGGGGAAAGTAGCGTCCATGGGTGTGCAGTAGTGAGAAAGGAGGGGGGCGGGCCCATAGTGGGGTGTTGCAGAGAGAGAGTTTCAGATTTTTTTGGTTAAAAATAATTTATTTATTTATTAAAAATTACCGATTCCCTTGACTGATCCACTATTAATCCAAAAAGTGGCCAATTCAGGCCAATTGCGATCTTAAATCATTTTTGGTCGGGAATGATGTGGATCACGTTTCTGATCTTTAAAACTCTAGTCCCTCCAATCTCCGATCTGTCTTGTCTCTCTCATCTCCTCTCCCCCATCCCTGCCCTCTTGAGACTCTCACACCATACCCTCTCTCACCCCGCCCTCTGCAACTCACAGCATGCCCTCTCCCACACCTGTCCTTCCCATCTCTTTGATCTCTCTTGTCTCCCCCTTGCCCTGCCCTATCCTGCCCCCATCCTCCCAATCTTACATCACTAGATGAAATCACAGCATCTTATTGAGTTTTAGTGAAGATCGGGCAACAAAATCATCGTCAATGGCCTCTAAAATGCTTTATTCCAAATAGGGATTTACACCTTCAGATCCGATGACGAACACAGCCAAGGAGGGAAACCAGTTGAAGAACCAAGGGTCTAGTTGAAGATAGACCTTCGGTAGAGGCGTTTCCCTCTTAGAGGGTTTGATTTTGATCAATCTATCGATCACTTGGATAGTGACCAGAAGCTTGCGTGCTTTGGCCTTAACCTCCACGAAGGATCTGTGTGCCTTAACATCGTTGGCGTGGGACTCCAAATATTCTTCAGGGGTACTCTCTTTCTCTTCGTTAGAGTCGGCTTCGGTGTGCCATGGGCAGACTCAATGGTGGGGCGACGAGTGCAGCAAATGAGGGCTTACTGAAGCGATTGAAAAATAAAGCGGTGGCAGCCACAATGACATGTGGTTTTGAGAAGAGAGACAAGTGGAGGACAAGAATAATGGGAGTTCTTGGTTACAAATAAATAGGTGTAGAGGAGGCTCTAATTGACGTTATCAGGAGACAAATCTTTCCAAAATTTGTTTTGATTTCTTGGGGAAAAAAAATTCTAACTCAGAAATACTTGTACAGAACAGAAATGTTATCATATACTTGAGTATTCAGCTCAGAATTATCCCCACAGGTCCGTACACTGTACTTGTTTGTTCTCTTTATGATCTCATATAACTTATCTATCATATTATATCGGGAAAAACTTATTTATCTTATGCTTATTGTGATGCACATCCTTAGCTGGTTATGTTTGGTGAGCATCAAAATGCAATGAGTTAGCTTGTCAAACAACATGGTTCTTTTGTATTTTCTTAATTGATATTCAAGGTATATCCATTCCCAAGAATACAGTTTTTATAATACTCTAGAAATTTTTGGTATTGTTTCTGTTTCAATTTCTAGAGTGTAATTTTATGAAAAACAAACTGCCAACCTCCATGGACAGTTTTTGCCTGGATTATATGAGAATGAAAGTTGAAGATATAGGGGGAAATATGTAGAAATGATATAGAAAGGCATAGAATACGAAGGAAGATAGAGATGATAGGACTTATAAATAGGAAAGATAATGAGTTAAAAAAAATAATAATAATAAAATAAAGATGAAGAAAATGATGGGGAATTTTTTTGGGGGTTGGGCTTCTGATTTGATCCTGGAATTCCAACTGGATTTTCTACTAATTTTTTGTTTTAGATCTTGTTTGAGAATGATGTTTGGAATTTTTGTTCATTATTGAAATCCCCTCTTTTGCCAACCCCATTTAGTTTGGATAAGGGTGAGTAGTAGTTGTATTGAAATGGCCTCTTCTTCGTCTTTTTTTTTTTGGAAGCCTGAACAGTTCATAGGATTCTTTACTCTCTCATTCTTTTCTCCTTCCTCATTGTATCTTCATCTTCATTAGTCCTTTAGGCTTCCTTTTTTTTTTTATCTCTAGATGGTTAGATTTTATTCTATTTACTTCAATTGGAACTTTAGGATTCCACCTAAAAGTTTGAACTAGAACCTTATTACTGCTTTGATCAGCCAAATTGGTTGGTTGAGTTATTAGCTTTTGGTTGTAAGCCAGTTGATTCAGAAAACTGTGGTCACCCAATTCATATTCATGTTTGCGGTAACTTCTCACCAACTTATTTTGTATATTTGCAATACAAAACATACTGATTTTTTTTCCCAGACTAGTTTTAGAATTGCAGGAAAGGTTTAGTGTAGTTGGAATTGTTTTCCCTTGTTTGTGGAATCTCACCCTCAATGCTTTTCATAATTTATCACTTCTTTTGCTCATTTTCACACAATTTATTTCCCTTCCAGGTTGGAAAACGTGCTCGGCATCTCACAAAGCATCCTCGAGCAAAGATCCAGAATGTAGCTTTTGACTTGATTGAGACATGGAAAAGAGTAGTCATTGAGGAAACAACTGGAAATAAGAAAATTGGAAGCTCAGAGGGTAAAAGTTCTGCAAAGGTCGAAAAGGTTGAGAAGGTCGAAAAGAAGGATCCCATGACTGTTGAGAAGGTGGGGAAGGTTGAAACTCCCAAGGCTGAAAGAATTGATCAGGGTGTGAGAATAAAAACTGAGAAGACTTTATTTTCTGAAACTGTCAAGGTTGAGAAGATTGAGACTGTCAAGGTGGAGAAGAGTGGTAGGAGTGAGGTGATTAAGTTTGAAAATATATCCAAAGAAGATAAGCAAGCTTCTGGAATCAAGAAACTACCACAAACCCACAATGGCCCTCCAAAACTGACTTCAGTGATCAAATGCAATGATGCTTTGCGTGATAAGCTTCGGGAAAATCTCGCAGAGGCCTTTTCCAGAGTTTCTAAAGAGGCCACTGAAGATATAAGGGATGAAGTAAATGCTTGTGACCCAATCCGGGTTGCTGTATCTGTGGAGTCTATGTTGTTCGAAAAGTGGGGCCGGAGTAATGGGACCCATAAGTATAAATACAGATCCATAATGTTCAACATGACAGATTCTAAAAACCCGGATTTGCGGAGAAGAGTTCTTCTTGGAGAGATCAAGCCAGAGAGACTCCTTGTGATGACCCCTAATGAGTTGGCTAGCGATCAGAGGAGACAGGAGAACAACCAAATAAAGGAGAAGGCTTTGTTTGAATGTGAGCGTGGGGGCGCTGCAAAAGCCACAACAGATCAGTTCAAATGTGGTCGATGTGGGCAGAGGAAGTGCACTTATTATCAAATGCAGACACGGAGTGCTGATGAACCTATGACAACCTATGTAACATGTGTAAACTGCAACAACCATTGGAAGTTCTGTTAGTTGTTTATCTTCAGAGCTACCATTCATTTGGGACGGATTGACTTGGATGCTGAACTCTGAATTCCATTTTTAATTTTTTAGATTATATCAACCATTTGTGCATTGAGTCTTTGATTTTTTTTTGGGGGCTTATGTAGGAATTTAAGGAGAATCTTACTTCAGGAGGTATTCAGTCATATTGAACTTGATGGGTTCATAATTAGGAACTCCAATAAACCCACAAATTCAAGTTCAAGAACCTTATGGTAGTGCCTTTTTCCTTTTTTCTAAAGTTGTTTGATGCATTTTTCTGCATGAGATGCAAGCATTCAGCAGAGGTAGTTTCACCTTTGAAGCTAAATGATTATACAGTTGTGGGATTGTCTCTGCAAAGGGCACTTCGTGCAGAATGGGAATATAAGCTTTCCTTATCAGTTTGTTGAGATGAATTCTTGCTAGACCACCCTTCCCACGCACATCCCCCGCCCCCCCAAAAAAAAAACCCTCGAAAAAAAATAGAGCAAGAAATTGCAGGTGAAATCCAAATAGGTGCAGATTCAGTAATCTTCATATGTGGCAAAATTGCCTTTTTAAGTGCATCATATTTGATAGTGACAGGAGGATTTTTCGCGTCAGAGGTCACAAACACGATGGCGACAAAATGGTAAGGTAAATCCGGAGGTACTTAACCAACTAATCCCGTTGGTAGCTGGGTTTCTGATCCATATCTTGGGCATAAAAGCAGACAAGACCTTTTTTAGATTCATGGCATTGAGAGGATCTGCTCCTTCTTGGCTGTTCCCTATGCATTTGTCAGGGAGAACCGTGATGAGGACATATGGTGCTTCCCAGTTTGACACAAACTTTTCAGGTGCAGCATATAGGTTATTTCAAAGGGAGTATTGTTTCAATTACATTTGTACAGGCTGCGCTGTGGAGCTGAGGGATAATGTCCATGGACTATTGGAAGGAGCGATGCCGATGGTAAGCTTCATGCATTGGGGAACAGCCTTCACAGCCTGATCCTATTTTTCACCAATGTTCCTGGCAGTTCTAATTATATTTTCAGGAGATTCAGAGGGCACATAGCACATAAAAAAAGGATATTCAATTGCAATGAACAAGTTCGACCAGGTTGAGTTCTGTCAGTTATATGGAAAAGAAATGCTGCATGTTGCTGTTGACCTTTTTTTGTCTTAAGGTAAGGAGCCAAGATATAGTTAGTTTGTGCCTTGAGGGTTAGCATGATTAGTCTCCAATCCGCAGTGTGGACTGTGTAAGCTAAATGATCTAACATGAATCTTTTTGCAGGATGTAGGTACAGCTTCAAATCAAGTAAAAAGGCATCCAGGCAGTTTCACACATGGTTAGAGGAATTGGGATTGGTAGGCCAATTGGTTGATTTGGATTGGAATCAATTGCAGCTGATGCAGATTCTGGTCAATCTGGAATGGTACTTCTAGGGTTATTTTGGCTGATTTTAGGGTTTTTTTTGGGTGATGCAATCCAATTCTTCCTGATTCGGTTTGAATTTGGCGAAGACCAATTCCAAGACTTAAATCCTCTATGGTGAGCTGTGGGTGGTACTTAATTATCAAATGGCTTGGAAAGTCTAGGCATGCACCCCAACCGATGAATCTCACTATCACTTACTACATCCCTGCATAGGATTTTGTGCCTAATTCCATCATCAATTCTATTTATTCTATTTATACGAACCTTGGTCTCACAGGGGTGAAAAGAAAATATGTAGGGTTGTGTCCATTCCATTGCCTCTTTTAGAAACCGAAAATGTCTCATCACGGCAATAAACTGCCATAGACGTTCAAAAATGCCTACTTTTTTGGTGTTTTCTTTTCTGTTTTGCAAGGAAAAGTGAGTGCTTCACATATATGATTGGGAAATACATCGTCCCCTATGTAAAGAGGACAATTCTATCCTATGTGTTTTTTGGTAAGAATCTATAGTCTATACTACTTTGATGATGGGCTTTGGAGTTCTCTAGATATCTCATATTTATTATCTCTCTATTTGGGGATGTCTCAATATAGAATTGTAACTCTGTACGGTTTGACTCCTTTTTTTTGTTATGGGATTGAAGGTTTTCCAGATGCTTAGGGTT
>NC_056564.1:5003986-5070037 GCF_013358625.1 Macadamia integrifolia | reverse complement strand
AAAAAAAAAAAAAAAAACAATGGTTAGGGCGAATTGCGGATGTGTGGATAGGTATATTGGCATTGTGGAAATATTTTCCCCTTTATACTTATGACATTTTAAATCTAAAAAAGTTTTGTTTCTTATGAGGAAGGGTTCTTTGAACCTACAATATTTTTCGCGCCCACTCATAATAAAATTTGGAAAAAGACTACCTGCTTGTGTAACCCTGTGCTCTAACACATGAACTCGTGGAATTATCGCCTTGCAATCTCATCCATATGTGTATGCTCTCATTGGCCCCACGCAAGTGCAAGCGGGAGCCACGCGACCAAGTATCCATCTCTTGCCCTAAACAAAAACAAACTCTTATATAGGTAACTATTGGTTGAGAGACATTTTTTTCATTTCTTTTTTTTTTTTGGTAAAACAGAATTTAAATTGTGCACTAACTTTGAATTGTCCGGAAGAGGCTCAGTAAGTGAGGGCACATCCATCATTTCAAGCCACATCGAAGACTGATCTGGTCAAACCAAAGAACTCCATCGCAGGAAGTTACCAGGGGACAGGTTTTGGGATTATATTGGTGATGGGAATATTAACTTCTCCTTCAAACAGTGTCTGTAAGTTACAATTAAACAGTAGTAGTGTTCAGGTTGATTTTTAGTAACTGGAAGTGCCAGAATGGATAAACCATTGTAGTATGAATGTATGAATACAAGTAGTACTCTCAAAAAGTATATTACAGAAACAAAATCCATTCATCAATCAACCAGGGATTACTCTGATCTTGGATTTAGTTTCCTTGCAAAAGAATTCTCAAAAAAAATATAAAAAAAAAATTGTAGGTGGGTTCCTGCCATTCTGGGAGTGTATGGGAGTGGGACAGGGAGCGATTGTTCCACTTATGCCCTACAAATCCGTTGCCTTCTCTGGTATTTCATCAGCTGAAGGACCCAGCTCTGGGTTTTTGTCTATAGATTCTTTTCCCTTCATGTCGATGGCGCATTCTCTCTCATCAGATTTCATCTCCAAGGCGCATTCTTTCTCCTCAGATTTCATTTCCTGAAAATGGTAACAAATTTGTTTATTTTAAATCTCAAATTCTCAATAACAGAAAGCAAAAGGTAATAACTTGTCTCTCATTTTGGGAGCAAAACAGAGCTGATGAAAAAGCTTGCCTGTGAATGCGATTGAACTTCCTTGAGCTTCTTTTCTTGTTCCTTTTCTCTGAGCGATTGAATAGGAGTGATTCTCTGGCCGTAGAGTTCGATAAAATCATGATCTATTTACTCAAATTAAGAAAAAAATATAATTTTTTGAGTAAAATTTTCTCTCACCATACAGGTAGACTGGAGTTTCTTCATTGCCAGCAGCTTTTCGACCATTACCTCGAGCTGCTTCTGTGCTTCACCTCTCCTTTGGAGTTCCAACATATTCATCTCCAACACAAGATCCTTCTCTCTTAATTTCTTCTGTGTCTTTTCCTTGTCAAATCTCAACCGTTCCAGCTTCTTCCGGATCGCACTCAATTCCTCTGCAAGAGAGGTATCAAAAGATCCGATATTGGGTGGCGTCGCGGTGATCAACCGGTTCTCCTTATCCGAATCGCCTGCCAACGAGATCTCGATCTCGGTACATTTAGGCTTGGGATTCTTCTTCACCTGATCATCAATTGGATCCACCAGAAAATTCCTCGGCTGCAAAGGCTTCCGGCTGATTTTCTGCCGGAAATTCCGATTCCCGACTGCCGGAGATTGACAGGATAACAAAAGCCCTTCCATGATGAGTGCAAAGTGCAACTGTTACCTCTTGGGAGTTGGGAGTTGAGACTTAACAGTCTAAAGTAAAGAACTGACGTTTGAATTTGAATAGGAGCAGCGGCAAGTGGCAACGGCTACTTATTTTACTTATTTATTTTCGAGTTTCCGCAATTCACGGACAATAACTCCCTAAACCCTAGATTCTCTTGAAATCGAAATTACGATTATAGCCTCGTAGGAGAGTACTTAATTGCGTACGCATCCTGGTGGGCCCGTATACTGTTTCAGAAATTGTCCGTGACTGATTAGATGACTACGATTGGATCTTTGGAACTGACAGATCGATTTTCCATGCCTACTTTTGCAGGGTTTTAATGAAAGTTGCAGGAATCGGGTGAACCGATGGGATAGAAATCAGGTCGGATCAGATCACCCGATCCATCTGCACTGCCAAGAATACGAAAAAACACGGAATTGGGATGGCCGTTTAGATTGATCCTGATCCGGATCCGAATTTTGAAATAGATGGTTCTAACATTTCGCAAGAGAATCACTTAACCTGCATTTGGTAGTCATTTAGTTTTAAAAACCACATTTCATATGAAAAACAGAACGTTCAATTTCAATGTTAGAAAGAAAAAAAATTAATGTTTGATGAGCCTGTTTTAGGAATAGTTACCTTAGTTTTCTCATTTTTTGTATTTGAAATGGAACCGAAATAATAGAACAGAGTTTCGTCATTTTGCAATTCTTACATTTTTTTCCCTTTATGTTAAAAAAATAAAAAAAATAAAAAACAACAAGTTGACACTAAAAGTTGTGTTTGGTAATGGCTTTTCATGTCAAAAATAAAAATTTCAGTTTCTGTGTTAAAATATATATATATATTTTTTTTAACTTTTTATTTAAAAAAATACAAAACACACTATAAACACATCAAACGCTTTATTCCATTTTTTTGTTTTCATAGAACGAAAAAACTTTAGAAACATTTTTCTAAAATATTACTAAACACAGTATAAACGTTTTGAATAAAACGTCAGAAACGTTTTTTTAATGACTATTAAAAGCAACTTTGCTTGATTTTCAATTTTAAGTCCAAAAATCCCAGAATTTTCGGGACGGATTCAACAATTTCGTTTTTGGAAATTCCCAAAATCCAAAATTTTCAAACAAATCCGTGATTGTGGGAGAAGAAATCCAACTATGACACGCTGAACAAGTCAAAGTTAAAACATCACTTTAAGCAATAATAGAGATTACAAGATTACAAGATTACAATATTACCAAGAGATTGCAGAAGGATTCATGTAAAAGGAAGGACTGATTATGAAAATTATAATAAATGCACGCACCATTACAAATTAACCATAGACTTTAACAAAGTTGGAAGCTAGTAAGAACATTTAACCGAGAGCGTTGCGTTGTTTGAGAGCTTGGAAGACTCGAGAACTCTTGTCGAAGATAAGGGCTCTTCGATTATAATCGGTGGGGTTTCTCCCTGGGTCGCTCCCAAGGATGGCTTCTTCTTCCAAGTATTCCATCATCTCCACTATTCCTTTCTTCTTCTCTCCGTACATCTTTTCTTCTTTCTCTTCCTCATCAAATCCCAGCTCCATCCATTCCTCTGCTTTCATCTCCCTATCTTCTTCAGCTCCTTCTTCTATTACCAATCCTGATTCCAGTATTTGTTTGGATGATGCCACTGGAGCTATGGATTTAGGTAATCCCAATCTCGTTCCATTTTGGAAAGAGAAAGATCGAGTTGGTCTGGAAAATGTTGAAACTGAAGCTTTAGTAATGGGAGGGAGATTGAGGCGGCGGGTGGTGAGGGTTTGAATATGATGGAGTTGAAGCTGGGTCTGAGCTTCCATGGCTTGTAGTTGCAGAAACTGAGGCATTAGAGGGGTCTAGTATCCAATTGGAGGTAGGAGCAGTCTGAGACTCTGAGCAGATACAAGTAGCCAACTAGGGCTTGGGATGGATTGGAGACTTGGAGTTGGGCAGGGCCTTATATAAGGGTGGGGGGTGGTGTGGAGCTGCGGAGGCGAAAGGGACTTCTTAATTTTTATCTGAAAGTGAAAGCTAAGTTACACGTGGCACCTTGTAAACATGCCACGTAAATAAGAGAGGCCGATGTTGCCAGTAGGCAGAGCACGCTAGGGCACGCGCTTGAAAGAAGAAATTGCCACGTCGTCTATGATTCTTTTATAATAAAAAATATTATCTTATAGAGATCATAGTCATGTGAATTGCATTACGCAACTAAAAACACGATTATCTGAAGTAATATAGTCAATGGTCAAACATCTTGCCCTTTGGGGATCGTTGGTTCAGAATCTTCAGATTTATCTCACTCCCACGGTGCGGTTGCAGCATGATTTATGAGATATAGAAAGATAGCAAGGTCATTTCATGTGTAGAAAATAGATAGAGAGAAGGTGTTAGCATATTCTCCGGTGGTGCACCAGTGTGGGGGCCATTGGAAGGGCACTTAGAAGCATCAACAGGGTCAGCATTTCCTTTCATAGGGGTGGGGTGATCGTTTTGCCGGCCTTTGTGTTTAGATGCAACCCTTACAATCCTAGATAGAAAACAGTCCCTTACATATTATATGTAAAACATAAGTTTTTGACCTAAACTCTGGTGGGCAAACAAAGTCGTATTAATAATTGAGAAGATGAATATATATCAACCTTCTTAACTCTTAAGTCACAACTCATAATCCGAAATGGTTTCTACTGTCATAGTGACTTTGATTTTGTTTTCTTGAATTTTTCTTAAAGGGTGCTCCACTCTAAACGTCATCCTTATTATGATAGGGAGATATAGATAATAATAGACTAAATATAATATGAGTAACTTATAGATTATGATAGACTAATTGTAATATGAAAAGTGTTCTCCGTATAGGATTGTGGTCTACGTTAGCATGCATTATATTTCTCTCTAATCCCCTAATACTAGGCAGTGATGCCATTTCATAGGAAAGAAGAGGGGGGGGGGGGAATAGACACCTATGAGTGCTGGTGTAGATCGTGCTCGTAGGTTGAAAATGTTCTCCCTTGTAATACATAATGTGTCTAGATCTGAGCAAACAGCATAGGAAAGCACACTAATAAGATGCAACATAACAATATCATCCATTAGAGGGCAGCGAAAGAAGTTTTAGCATACTCAATTTTAATGGCTCAGATAACCTTTGCATTTATAATAAATATTTGATATCCAACCTGTATCTGGCAAAATCAGTCAATCACGGAGAGTATTCAAGAAGAAACAGTTTTCTTAAATTTGAAGAATTGTCTGCGCTTGTCACATGATTTGATTTAAGATCTTTTAAACTCAATTTGGGAAGGATTTAAAGTTCTTTTAAAAGAAAGATCAAAGAAAATGGTGTGACATAAGTTCTCTCTTTAATGGGGTAATTTGTCGTAGTGTGTGTCTCTTCTTTTCAACAGGGGCGGGCGGGGAGGACATTCATTGTTCCTTGATCTACTAGGTTCCTCTTTTCCTAACTTGATTGAGATTGATTCATTGTATTCCACGCATTTCAATCCATTTTCCTATAGTTGTCGCCATTGACTTATAGTGATGCTCCTACTGGGTGGTCAAGATAGGATGGCTGATGATATGAGAGAGAATTATTTGATCAATTATTTGCCACTTGGCACTAAATTTTATTATTTTTTGTTTCTCATGGAAAGTCAAACTTGGTATCGTGCGGCAATTCATAAAACTTCCAATTCATCCTAGCCATCTAGACAACCCAAACAAGGGCAAGCTAACCAAATTATTGGCTCGTTTTGATCCCATCTGAATTGACCCAGTGCCTTCATCCAATGGAGTGTCTGTAGTGGACTCTTCACGTTCCCCATCTAACACCAATAGTTAGTTTGAATACCAAAGAAGATCAGATCAATGTTTCTTTTTGTAAAAGAATGGACCCTTCCAAGAGGATAAGATCAATGTTCTTTTCCATATCCAACTTCAAATCTCTGTTGAGAGCAAGGATTTAGTTTTCGGTATCAGTATCGGTATTGATATTGGTCTCTGTTAATATGATTCGGATCAAATTTGATCAATTGGTATGGATCAATTTTGCCTTTGCTTTTCACAAAAAATACATATCTTTTATTATTTTACCCTTTAGCTAATACTGATCAATCAGATATCGATATTGGTCTTAGCCGATCGATGTCAATTTAATATGACTGATACAACCAATCCGATACCATTACTTAGAATCATGCTTGAGAGTCATTGTTTAGGGAAGGGAATGACGAAGAGTTAAAAGAGAATTGGCCTAAAAAAATGGAGCCTTAATGAGAGGAACCAGCAGTTTTCCCATAACTAGTAAAAAACAACAGTTCCATGGGGAGTCAATATGACTTGTTCTGATTCTTGTGTGTTTTTTCACAAAGGCAAGTCTTCATGACTCATAATTAAGATTTTCATTTCTTGTTTTATCCGAGTTAAAAAGCACACATAAGTGTGTAAAATTGACATTATAACGTAATGATAAATTGCTTACAAAATATTTTGAAATCTCTTGTTAAAACCTCAACTTACAAAACTTACTAGGATTAAAGTAAGAGATGATCAAAATTAGGTTACAATTTTTCAGATCACATTTAGTTACAACAAGATGTACTTCTTTATGAGACATGGAGATGTTCATGCAAAGTGATGATAAAAAGGATTTCGAAATTTCTTTTAAAAACACATTTTTATTCACCCAAAAGTTCTCCCCAATTCACGAAAATAGAAACGTGTGAAAATATACCAATGTTGAAAACGTTGTCAAGCGCACCCTAAAATGATCTACTATGCCAACTAGTTCAGAGCACATCCAGTGGTTGGGTCACACTTGGGATGCATACCCGGGTGCTATCAATTGTCGGGTGAGTGATGGAGAGGATCTTGTCTAATTTTCTAGGGACCTTGAATACACATAGTTCTATGGATCCATACATCTCAATCGGAAAAGAATCAATAAAAATGAAATAATTGGAATGAACAAATGTATCCATACATCTCAACCAAAAAAATATCAACAAAAATGAAATAAATAGAATTCATCGATATCTTTCTTGAAAAAAGAAAAAAAGGATCAATATTAGTTCTTCCAATGATGAGGGAAATCACTTCTATTTTCTATAATGGGTTACCAAATTGTTAGCTGGCATTATCGAACCTCAATTCTCAACATTGAAAGGACTTTTCACCATATAAGAAAAAAAAGGAAAAAATTGCCAAATTGTTAGATGGCCTTATCAATCTCCATCAAGTCCCTTAAGGAACCAAACCCCACATAACTGATGGCATCATAGCAGAGCATCACATTTTTTATCTAAGGGTGGTCCACTCAGACCTCCACTTTGCTCCAAGGTCTCTACTTGGTTGCAAGTAGTCATTTTTTTTATTGGTTCCACTCTGATACTAGACTGGACTAAGGGTGTCAAATCGGAATCAAAATCGAAAATCGAATTCAATTCCAAATCGAATATCTTGAATCGAACCAAATCGATTATAATATAATTACATCCTAGATTTGAAGTGAGTGTTTATAATTTGGTTCGGTTCAAATTTGGAGCTATGTCAAGAGCCGACAGTTCTAACCGAAACCAAACCAAATAACTTGATGTAACTTTTTTCCTTTTTATAAAACTAAACACTCGATGTAACTTAAATAGAAACCTGACATAATTGATTACTTAAATTGTCTTATAGAGTTATAATTATATTCTAAATTTAAAACCCTCTTTTGTTGGGGAAGACAACAACCTAATAAATGAGCATTTGTATGCATAGTAGAACCGAATTTTAAACTGGATACTGGAACCAAATAATAACCGAATATAAAACCTGAATAGGAATCGAAATGTACCAGAACCGGGTAGGTTCAGTACGAGTACCGATTTTTAGAATCGAGATGGAACCTGATCCAATTTTGGATCACACTAACACTCCTTGAACCAAAATCGAAACCGAATCGAATACATGATTTCGGACCAATTGACACCCTTAGACTGGATATTGTGCTAGGAGTAGAATTCAAAAATCTACTACTTTGATGCCACAAATTTGAACCTAAAGAGAACTCACCTCCAAAATTCAGATCATAACATATGAGAGCCCAAAGCCTTACATGAACCCCCATCCCATTAAGTCCCTTAGGAAAAAAATGGTGGTGGAAGGCAGAAGTAATTAACCTCAACGATAATTATTGAATTAAAAAAAAAGAATCGAATCAATTTTTTTCTTAAGTCAAGATGACATATTTTTTTTTTCCTAAGGATGAATATCTACTATCTAGTCCTGTGGATTCATACTGACCCCCATAATTATATGAATCGAATCATATCAGAGTTGAATCTGAATCATTCAATTTTCATTGAAAACAGTAAAAAACATTAAACACTTTTTAAGCGACCCCAAAGGTAAAAACGAGTTAAACTCCAAACCACATGCTTCCTAACCCTTGTCAACTTGACCCGCCCTTGGAGTTTCAAAGTCGATACCAAATAGACTGGGAGGTGAACCACAGCCAAGTCGATTTTCTATTGTGGTTTGGTGGAGTCGGTCTTTTCGATTAGATTTACCTAACCCTAAAAAACAAAAGGGTTTCTTCAGTAGAGGAGCGAGTTTGTTTCGCCCTGGTTCAAGAACTCTACAACTTTGGTCTGATCGAGGGTTTGCCTAGATTTTTTAAGTGCTGAGGGCCATTAACGAGAGTCCTGTGACAAAAGAGCCAGAGGAAGAAGGTAAGTAACAACAAAGGCAAACAATTCTATGGTTTATATTGTTTCTTCTCAGACTTATTTCGGCACCTGACAAGGGAAAAAAAAAAACAATTTTCTGTTGTATATAAAGTTTGACTTGCTTTGAGATGAAAAGCTGAAGCACTATACATCAAATACTTGATTGTTCATTCACTATTTTGTTGATGGGTTTGTAGTGGCTGGAACTTTTATATGCATAGATTGCATGCGGGCTGTTTGTAGAAAGGTCTGTTAGAATGCTTCAAATTGAAATTTAAGTTCAGATACTATTCTTGTATAATCCAATCAACGTGGATAGGATCTGCTACGTATTTAATTATTTTGTGGTGGTGGGAGTTTTCTTTTTGTATAATTGCACAAAAATTCAAATGGAAACATAAAATACTATACTAGCTTAGCCTTAGTTATGCTATTAAAACCATTTTTAATTTAACTTGAGCTCCAAACTATGGGGAAAAGAAATTCCCTCTCTCCCCTCTGTGAAATTAGGTATTTTCCTACATCTGGTTGGACCCCTTCTTCTTCTTGGGTTAAGATAAAAATGGAAAAAACAGTAGTTTCTCAACAACTAATTTTGCATAAATGGTGTATCTACATGCCATTTTCAGTACATGAAAGCCATATATAGGACCAGGATCCCCCCCCCCCCCAACTGCTCTTATTAATGGCTGATTTTATGGGAAATCAACTCCACTCTTTCGCAGAGAAACAATGGAGCGGGCTGAGCAGTAATCTCATATTGTAGGTTTCCAACGAGACAAACAGTCTTACTTGTAAACACTTCCCAAAACGATCATTCTAGAAAATCAGTAATTTACACCGAATGTGATTGTTGCAGATTTTGACCCGCGTAGAGGATCATGCATATTGATGATAATAACTATAATTGGATCGTGGCCATTTATTAACACTTTTAAGTCTTGTTCTATGGTAGAAGTGTGTCATATCTGACTCTTGTATTTATATACAATTTCACCTCCAGTTCTAGGGTTTGTTGTGTTGCATTCTGGAGTCTATAAATCAACTTATATCATGAAAGGAGGTCGGAAGAATCTGAAGAGAGCATCCACAGAAGAAATTCCAACCCTGCTCAAAGGCCAAAGCATAATGCAAGTTGTATCTCTCCGTGGTTCAAATCTCATTGAGGTGTGTTCTGTTCATAAGCTGTTTATTCCTTAATATGTGAGAGTTTGACATTTTCGTATATGTAACAATTACAAGGATACCTTGCCTATGTTACATCTATTTATGAGTTCTTCATTTATACCTCGGGGTCTCAAGTTTTAAAATTGAAACCTGTTAATGTCCAGTACACCCAAACAAATGTCAATTTATGGTGCAGAACCAATTTTAATAATGTTTATATTTTTCTTGTTCATTATTTTTTATAGGATTTATTTTCTTCAAGAATAACCAAGTGTGGCTTTTTGGTATATCTTTGGGGTATATGCTGCATTAGTATAAGCTTCTTTGAAACTGCTAGACTTAATCTCCTAGTGGTATTAGTCAAGTAGCCTCGTTTTTCCTCTGGTTATTTTGAATGAATGTAGGCACTTGGGAAGATTAAGTCTTAATATCATCTTTGAAAACCACTGATTTATCACTGTCAGAAGAAGTCGCAGAGAAAGAACAGTCAGTTTATGACTTTGTTTAGTTTATCTTTTGTGCTTTCATAATTTAAACTTTAATATCTTATTTATTACGGATTTCTTTAATTTCATTTGTTTATTTTTGTCTCCAAAGGTAATGGATGCAGCTGGGCAGAAATCATTGGCATTGTTTCCAGCCAAATTTCAAAAGAGTATGTGGATTAGACGAGGTTTGTGTTATATCAAGCATAGCATCCTACTTGAAGTATGATCCAATTTATTTGAATGTTCTTTCTTTATGTTAGACGTCTCACTTTTGCTCTCATTTCTCACATTGTATCTGCATTTTGTAAGATCCAATACAAGGATTAGCCCCTAACTTATGGCTTTTATCAACATGCTGTCAATACTCTAGTTTCAACCTTCCATGCCTGCTCCCGTCCCTTTCTTAATTTCTCTTTTTTTGAATGGATTGAGTGTTCTGGTTTTATGCATCTAAAATTGTTAAAAACATTTCCTCCTCCCCAACCCCAGTAGTTCATTCCCGTACACTCGGTCAGTTTGGTGTTCCAATTATTGTGGCATCTGTTTGCTTAGAAGAGTTATGGTAGATGGAACCTACAAGAACTATCAATTCCAGTCTTGGTTTCATCATGGCCAAACTGAAATATTTAAATCACTAAATTTTATACTGATTCCAACTTCCATGTATATCTGCGAATGGAGATTCTTCTAAATTCTTTGCATGCTGAAGCCTATAATATTACCTTTCCTTGCGACTAGAAAGCTGACTGAGGATGACACTTGAACGACCTTCTGTTCATTTGTCACCACATCCTACAAAGCATGGCACAGGGAATTCCTCCATTATTTTTCCTTCTGTTCAAATGCTAGCCCTTCCGTTTTATAAAAGGTATGAAGGTCACTCAGCATCATCAACACATTCAGGTTCCTCAATGATCCTGTCCATTGCTCAAATTTGAAGGGATAGTGGATTACCTAGTGTGGAACAGTCTTCATGCATCAACAGCAAAAGGGCAGCATTGGGAAGTCAGTACCACGGGTAATTACTGATTAGATGGTTCAAGGTACAGTGCTGTCCTTTATCGCTGTCAAAGTAATGTACTCTGGTCGGAAACACTTCCTCTCATACCAAATCAACAATAGAAAATTGTTTACTTAAGTCCTTCCTTGTGGAGCTTCAAAATGAGTTTTCGTGGGTGAACTTGGTGTGTGCCGGTTCGGGTATCTTTGACTAAAAGATTTGTAAATTTGACATGTAATAACTAGATGTTATTTAATTTCTGCAGGGAGCTTTGTTGTGGTGGATGAAAGTGCAAAGCAGAAGGCCCTTGAATCAGGCAGCAAGGTTGCATGCATGGTTGTGCAAGTTCTCTTTTATGAGCAAATTTGTGCACTACAGAAATCTACAGAGTGGTTTGTCTTCTTATCCCAACGTTACATGCTCCACTAGTTCAATAAATGACTTGATAAAATAGCATATAATCAAAGAACCTGATATGTTACCAATTTTGTCTCTACTCTTACCTCTTAGAAACATTACTAGCAAAGGAGAGGGATGAAGTTACTAAATAGGCTGAGATTTGTAGTTTCTGGCTCTTGACTCGCGGGTAAGAAATTGGATATTAAAGATGCACAAGCAAATTGTTGATGAAACTCCCAAATGGCATTTTCTTTTCACCGAATCTTTTTTTTTTCCAGGAGAGGCAATAAAATTTCAGGGTAGGAAACTTTATCTAGAATTTCTTTTAGATTCGAACTGTAGCTGATATGGAACTAGATTAGATGTTTTTAATTGCATACTCACATGAGCCCGTATCCTTGCCTTTCTATCAATCTCTAGTTATATCTGGTGTGAGATATTTAGCTGGAGAAATAACTAATCAAATTCTGTTCAGATAGTGTTATTCAATTTTTTTCTTCAACCATTCATACCATGGGGCTTGCTTGTAATTCTTAATGCAGGCCAGAAATTTTCAGAGCAGCAGGCACAGATGCAGATGCTTCAAATGGCTATATGCAAACACCCACCTCCAATCCTGGGGAGGAACTGAATTCAAGTGATAGTGAAGGTCTTGCACCACTGGAGGGTAATTTGAACAGAACCAGACCCATTGAGTTGTATTCTGATTCAGAATCAAATTCAGATGAAGAGTCTTAAACCATATAAATGGTCTATGAAGTTTGGACCACCTCTGTCATGGGAATTGCAATCCTTTATAATGGAAACTGTGAGGAGAATTGGGTTTTTTTCTTCCACCAGATGATCATCATATTATAAAGCAGAAGGTTTTCCTAACATCTTGATTAAAAGTATTATTAAAGATTTATAGGCACCAAGAGTCTTCATTGGTGAAGTTGAAGATAATTGGTTTTCTTCAGTTGGAATTTCTGTTATTTTCCAGAGAAAATGATTCCACTTTTCTGATTCATGAAGGAGGCGGAAAACGAAGGCAGTAAACACTTGATCAGCTCGAGGAAGTAAAATTCCATTAATGTGGCTTTTAAACCCCCTCTCTATTAACTAAAGTTAAAAAGCTTCAACCTAGCGTATGAAGCTCTGTATTTCAATTTTAAAATTTTTGATGAAGGCCAAAACTTAATTGATAGATATTGACATAAAATCTGAACTCTGTTCATATTGAAGTAGATCTTTCACAAACTTGAAGACGGACAAAATGTGCGATGCATGGTTGCCCCTCGTCCTTTCTTCCTCTCGGTCCCACCCATTTTGAAGAGCCCACCTAAGAGCTTAATTCTTTCTTCGATGTTCATAGTCAGGGATTAAAAATGAGGGAGTACTATCCTAGAGAAATTTATGCCATGTCTTGGACTAAAATGATGGCATTAGGTCACCAGTATTTGGCATCTGATCGGACAATATGGACAGAGGCTAAAATTGATATCTAACCGATACCATATTGGTAATTGGCTAATTCCACGGATTACAGATTGTAAAATGGTCACTTAAAAAAAATAAAAATTAAAAACAAGGATAAATTCATCTGATATGGGCTAATTTCATATTAATATCAACCGAGACCGATACCAGTAACGATTAAATTAAACCATGACCCCAACACTCGATGGACACCAAGAGGGGTGGGAACTCCATACGAGAAATCAATCATCTTCATAAGAATCCATCTTTCCTTTTTATTCTTTTCTGCTAGAAAAGCATCCATCTTTCCAACAAGCATTACCCATCCAGAGTAATATTAAGAACTTTACTGGAATCATATAGGCAGGACTTTTTGGATCACATAATCACAACCTTGAAGTTATGATATTTGATAGTTTGTTGTTCTGAAGGCACCATTTTGGATTTCTTCTGTAATTCTTTTAGCCATCACAATGTGCAAGATTTTTACCAAGAAAAAAAAAAAAAAACAATGTGCAAGATTTTGCATAACAAAAATGTCTCTGCTCACGAGATCTTAACTAAGAAGTGCACCTTTTGTTGCTTTGTTGCCCGGTGCAGACAATAGGTCATCATGTGCAATGTTTTTTGGCATGAAAAATAATTGTGAAAGCTTTCAAAAGATGAGTTTAGAATTTCAGAACAGAATAGGTTTGTTTAGTATCACTAAAGCTAGGAAAAAAAGATTTTCTTGACTACAAGTTAGGTTCATCAATCCTTTTTGGCCTGCTAAAGATCAGAAATTTTATATCCATAACAAAATATCATAAAGGTTGAGAATGCATCATATTTGCCACAAAAAATGCCATATAATTCAGCACTAACAGTGAAAAAGAGAGAGATTACGGTATAACAAAATTTGGTAATTTTCCTCCACGATAACCAATGTTCATTCACCAACCTGATATCCAAACTTCAGTTGTTAGCATAACTATCTACATAGAGCATGTCCAACAATAATTATAAAGAACTTAAAGCTTGCCAGTACGGTTGGAAGAACCAAAAAAGCAGATACCCAGGGCATGAGGGCTCCAGCCACTATAGAGTCTGTGGAGGGTCATAGACTCATAATGTATGCAGCCTTAACGCCACTTTGTAGAGAGGTTGTTTCCCGACTTGATCCTGAGACCTAGTGATCGCAACGGAGTAACCTTACTGTTGCAGCATTCCTGTTTCTTTTGATTCTTTCTTAAATTGGGCGTCAACTGACCTAGAACTCTTCTCAAGTGAAACTTAAAGATAGAAGCCCCAGAATCCCCTATTTCCTGTGAATATTTCTCCACCACGTAAAACCCAATGTAGACAAAATATGAAGCTATCTTCCCCCGAGCATTGTTAGAATCAGAGTGTTGCACTTCTTTTGATCCAAGGATAACCCTTACAACATTTTTTTGATCAATGCTGTTCTTAAGTGCAAGGTTTCCTAGCTCAAGCTTTTGATCCTTGGGTCGCTTATCTCCTTTCGTATACTTGCCTCCTTGACCACAATAAACCAAGGCATCAAGATCAGATGTGTCATTGTCGTAACACCCAGAAAAAACAATACTTGTGGCAATAAATTTTCCGTCTTTCTGCAAGTAATCTATGCCAGCCTCTAAGGGGTGATGAAGGCCAATGATTGAGAGCTCCACTCGGTACTGAAATTTATCACCAACTTCAACCCATGGGACAGAACCCAAGGTTGGTCCCACCGAGTTAACCCACATAGGTGTTATTTTTAGACGATTATAGGCTGCCATATCAATCCGATTGGTTGAATTTCCTTGCTCCTTCGACTTTTTTTGCTCTTCCTTTAAAATAATCCTAAACAGATTGAGAGCTTTAATGGCTCTGTCACGCGAAAAATTTGCAATTTCATCTGGATCTATGTAAACAACCTTTCCTTTAGGAGGCACTTTCATCTTTGTAGTTGGTCCTCCCAAATTTTCTTTTCTATGTTTCTTTTCGCTCAAAGCAGATAAAGACTTTCCCACCACCGTGGCTTTACGCTTCTTTACATTTATTTCCGTTCTACCCCTTGGGTGTTTCCCTTGTCTGCTGTGACTGTTTGAAGTGCCCATCAGAGAACGCCTGCAGGCATATCCACCATGAACTTGCTGAACTTTCTCTCCAACATGGTTGGATTCATTCCTGACTGTATTCTCAGAAGGCCTTGGCTCTGAAATGGTTCTTTCACAGCCAACAATACTGCCTTTTTCATAAGAAACATATTTCAGGTGCTCGTCTGCGATGATACTTTGAGCATTTCTTCCATAATCCAGAGGAAATGCTCTGGTGGCTGAGATTTCTCTACAGGGAAAAGATTTTGCTTTCAAAACATGAGCAAATGGTTGAAGTTGATATGAAGTCATCGACGGTTCTAAGGTGACTGGAGGAGCGGGAACTCTTGAGGACTGCAGTACCAAACCCCTCCTGGTTCAGGGTTCAAAGCTTGTGCACATCTAAACTAACTCAATCTGATCCAAATTCCTTGTATAACACTTCCACATGATTACAAGTTACCAATGCCCCTTCCTGCTCTGAAGTTCTCAACAATTCAGACTGACCATTTGAATTGTCATGAACAATCTCCAATGGCAACTTTCTAGATACTGCAGCGCTATAACTACCATTGTTTTGCAAACCCAATTCTTGCCACTAAGGTGCCTCCTCAGCTTTTCAACTTCCAATTCCAAGAAATGATTTAGGATTAGTAAAGATAGACTAATTTTAAGACAGTATAAACAAAAGAGAAACCTCTGCAGCAGAGAGACAGAAAAACAGATTCAACAGTTTGACAAACATCACATGAAAAAGGAAAACGAATTTGATTTCCCAAGAATCAGTATAAAACAGTGAGAAAAATCAACTCAACTCAACTCAACTCGGCCTCATCTCAACTAAATGGGGTCAGCAACAAGGATACTTTCTCACTGATCCACTCTATTCAAAGCCATACTTGTTATAAGACTTAAGTTATGCATGTCTTTCCTCACCACTCTCCTAGAGTAGTTTTAGGCCTACACTTGGCTCTTTTAGCTCAAAAAAAAAAAAAAAAAAAAAAAAGAAGAAGAAGAAGAACTCAGTGCCTCTTTTATCTCCTTCAATCTGAATCAAATCAGTCCTCCATACTGGAGCATCTAAGGGCCTTTGTTGCACGTGCCCATCACTTTGTGGAATCTCTCTATCATCAAACATCAATTTTCACCACCTCGGTATCAGTCTTATTGTTATTAAAGTTATACATCATATACTCTATTTTTGTTCTACTTGTTTTAAAACCTTTTGATTCCAAGGTCGATCCCCATAATTTAACTTGACATTTATCCTTGTATTTGTTTCATCTACCAAAACACTATCGTCAACGAAAAACATACACCAAAGGACCTAATCATGAATGTCTCTAGTCAATTCATCTATGAATAGCACAAACAAATACGAGCTTAAATCTGATCCTAGATGTAAACCAATTGTAATTGGGAATTCACTACCCTAACCTTCACAGTCCTTGCAATAGTCACCACACCATTATATATATATATATATATATATATATAACACCATTTACACATATTTACTTGAACACTTCTCTTATCTAACATTTGCCAAATTAACTCTCTCAAGGACTCTATGATAAGATTTTTCCAGGTCAATAAATATCATTTGGAGATAACATTCTGAATCATATTCTCTAAATCTGTCCATGAGTCTTCTAAGTAGATAAATAGCTTATGTAGTTGATATTCTTGACATAAACCCAAATTCGTCATCCGTAATATTAAATTCTTGTATCATGCAAGTTTAAATCACCCTCTCCCATATTTAACAACTTAGTCAGCCAAGATATCCCTAGATTCCTAAGCTTTCCACATATTCACTTGCACTAATATATCCATGTATTCTCAAAATTGCATCTTACTATTTCATCCAATCCTATTTGGGGTGCTAACACTAATTATATTAATAACATCTTTCTCCAAAACAAGCTTGATGGATATCCTATCAACAATTTATGTTAATATCCACAACATCAATTTTTAAATCTTTATCCACCACCATGCCACCCCACTTCTGTTATTTTTATCCCCAGTAAATCAAAGTTTATAAACTTTATAGTCACATAAATCCTTAACTTTTTTACCTTTCCATCTGGTCTCTTGAATACAAGCTATGTTGATTCTTCTTTCATTATATCTATCAGTTTTAGACTCTTTCTCGATAAATATAGAAAATAAATCGTAATGATGTAACGATTCAAGTAATCTGCAACTACATAGACAAAAATCATCTTCTGTTCAACATTTCAACTGCTTGACAAAGAAGAGAAACCTCGGCAGCAAAGAGAGTGAAAAACAGATTCAACAATTTGACAAAAATCACATGAGAAAGCATAACTGAAGATGATTCTCAAGAATCAGTGTGATACAGTTGGACAAATCAAGCAGATAAAATTAAATCATGAAAAAAAGAAAGATAGAAAAAGAAATTGTAAGGATGTAATAATTCAAGTAATCTGCAACTAAAGATTCAAAAAAATCATCTTCTGTTCAACACTTCCAACTGCTTGGCAAAGAAGAGAAACCTCCGCAGCAGAGATAGTGAAAAAACAATTTGACAAACATTATACATGAGAAAGCATAGATGAAGTTGATTCTCGAGAATCAGTGTGAATCAGTTGGAAAAAAAGAAAAAAAGAACAAAAAAAATCAGATAAAATCAAATCATGGAAAAAGAGACAAAAATCATCTTCTTCTTCAACTATTCAACTGCTTGGCAACTAAAGAGACGCCAAAATAAGAAATGAGGATGCTTATTCAAACAAGTCCTTCACGAAGAGCTTCTTGGACATTACAAACGAAGAACACAAATCCCAAATCCGGAAACGCAAACAGTAACTTAATCGCAAATAAAAGACAAATTGATTCACCACGTACGCTGCTGTTCTATACTTGAACTTGAACGAAGCATAACTGAAGTTGATTCTCAAGAAATTCAATATGACACGGTTAGAAAAATTAAGCAGATAAAATCGAATCATGAAACAATATACAAAAATTAAATCTTAAATATGTTATGATTCAAGTAATCTTCAACTAAAGAGACACAAAAAGCATCTTCTCCTCAACTATTCAACTGCTCGGAAACTAAAGAGACGCTAAGTTAAGGAATGAGGATGTTTATTCAAACAAATCCTTCGCAAAGATGTTCTGGAGACAGCAAACGAAGTAGCACAAATCCCGAATCTGGAGACGCAAACAGTAACTTACTTCATTACTCGCAAATGGAAGACGATTTGATTCACCACCTACCGCTGCTATTCTACTTCTACACTTGAACTTGGACGAAGCATAACTGAAATGGCTCTCAAGAATCAGAAAGATATAGTTAGAAAAATCAAACAGATAAAATCGAATCACAACAAAAATAATAAAAATAACTCGTGCAGATAAATCATTCAAGTAATGTTCAACTAAATAGTCACAAAAATCATCTT
The DNA here is from genome assembly GCF_013358625.1 of Macadamia integrifolia. Lineage (NCBI taxonomy): Eukaryota > Viridiplantae > Streptophyta > Magnoliopsida > Proteales > Proteaceae > Macadamia > Macadamia integrifolia. Next base: position 5,051,507 of record NC_056564.1, on the reverse strand, counting down.
CTCTTCAACTATTCAACTGATTGGAAACTAAAAGAGACACTAAAACAAGAAATGAGGATGTTTATTCAAACAAATCCTTCGCGAAGAGGTTCATGGACACTGCAAACGAAGAACACAAACACCAAAATCTGGAAACGCGAACAGTAATTTACTTCATCACTCGCAAATGAAAGACGATTTGATCCACCACGTACCGCTGCTGTTCTATACTCGAACCCGGACGAACAATGGCGTCACGTCGGTGAACGGTGAAAAGAGAGGAGTGGAACGCCTTCACTGTAACTTCCCACTTTCCCACTTCCCAAGGCCCGGTGAGAACGGAAAACAGAAGATTTTTCTTTTAAAGCGGCACTGGCACAAGCCGAACGGCCGAAAATACACTCGTGAGTCGTGAGTCGTGAGTCGTGAATCGTTAACCGCCTTCTCCGAAGAGTCTTCCCTCGTACAGAATGTAGCAAATAAAATTATGCCATGTGGAAAGTCAAATGACGACAGTCTGGATCCCACCAAATCATAAATGTAATTTCCTTTTTCGGATAAGATAATCATAAATGTCCTTTCAATTTGAAAGTAATTGAAAATGCTAAAAAAAAGGGTCTCAAATAAGACCGGAAGGCTTTATTAAATGATTTTCTTCTTTGTTTTTTTTGGTCGAATGATTTTCTTCAAAATCCTTCTTTTTATCTCCATTAAATAAAATTTTAATGGGTGAGAATATACCTTATGATAGTACATATATATATATATATACACATACACACACCAGCGGTTATGGCTTAATGAGAGGACATACGTAAGCATCTTCAATACAAGCAGTGCGGTCTCTTCACACACATTATGTCCTGTCATGGGTGACCACAAGCTATGGGGTAATGTTCATTTGTTTATTTTTAAAATAAAACAAAAGGTAGAAATAAAATGACAATCTTGTTGTAATCAAGTCCATATCCCCGTAATGAGCAGTAAAGTACTGTGATCATTCGAGGGTTGAGAGCATATGGGCACATGTCCCAAGGGACTCCTAGCCACCTGATACTCACTACATCATGCAATGACTACAAATGATTTTCACACATTGTAATCTCTAACTTAAAAGGGGAAAAGAACTTGTTTTAATCCCTTTTTTTTTTTTTTTTATAAATAAAACCTTACAACTTATGGCAATAGTTTTCTTAACTAATAAATGGTTAAAGAGCGCTGCCTCCTGTTTTGCCGTACGCCCATATACATAGAAAAGTGGAGCCAGATGTCATAACTCGTCCACTTGAGGCCCACGAGCTTAGCTCGCCAACCCTTGGACTTAGGCCATTGGGCTAAGCAAGGCTAAGTTTCTAGAACTTTCTACTAAAGTGTAGAAAGTCTAGATACTTGTAGAAAGCCTCTTATCTAAACCCTTTTACATTAGTGAAGATGAAGTTTAGATATTTCTAAGGAAGTCTCTAGGAGAGGTTTCTAGACTTCTCCATGACTCTAGAATTCTTTTTTATAGAGGTAATGTTCTAGTCCCCTTAACTAGAAACTTCCTAATCATCGGATAGATGACACTTGTAAATATCTTAGCCATTCTTTGTAACTTAGTGTGCCTATAAATAGGGATGGCCTCATTTGGCCAATGCACCAAGCACATGAGTATGTAAATGTTATACTTCAAAGCTCTCAAGTGTAATACAAGTTCTTTCACTCAAACCCTCTTGTGTTCACTATTTCTCTTCCCAAGTCCATGAAGGAACATAGTAAGGTTGCCTTAGTGCTAGTGAGAGTGCTAGGTGCCAATGGAGTTGCTTAGAAAGGACTAAGGCTGTAACACAGAGCATGGGTGTATTTTCAGAACCCAGCTCCATATCCCCATGTGTGTGAGTGTAGGGCACAATAGGAGGTAGCAGTTCTTTTTATAAAAAATAAATTATGTGTATGTGCGCATGTGCTTTAAATCACCTATTTACCCCTGTATTAAATATTACATAAATACTTGGGCAAGAAAACCTTATCCACTTGCATAGTCACTCTACCAACATGTAGGCCAATGGAAGGCCGTGTGGAGGCATCTAAGTGGGGGAGTGTCGTCTTTTCACACCAGCCTATGTCTAGTGGTAGACAAGATTCTTTTCTACTAAATATTTTTTAGGGAGAAAGAACCCTGCCTTCTGGCTCATAGGTACACACCTATATATACACAAGAAGGCGAAAAGACCTTTCTTCCCCTACGTTGAAGATGTTCGTGTGCCCCTTCCTATTGGCTTCGTGCACTGATATAAGAGAGAGTTCTTTCTCCCATACTTTTAGGAATAAGATGGGAAGTGAGAAAGTAAGGTTATAACATGTTATTTACCACTTTGATAACAACAAATTATTCCTATTAATTAGTTTTTAAAATAAAAATGTAAAAATTTTGGCACCAACACATACGATGCATACGTGTGTTGCACCACGCCTGACCGTTGATATGCATAGTCAGGAAGGAACCGATTGATTGCACATAAAGTTATGCCATGAGGAGCAGATAAAGTTATGGAAGCTGGATGTTGGAAATTAAACCATTGGATATTTAGGAAATAGTATCCATTAATAAAATAATTGGGTGGGTTTGGACCTAACTGGAGGTGCTATGGGAAAGAACAATTTTTTTTCAGCAGATCGAGTCCCCCATTCCTCTACTTCCTCTCTGGCCGCCCTTCTTTGAGTTGGGATGCCATTTGGCCACCTTTGGGTTGCCATCTTGGTAGATCAATGGACTCTTAATAAGAATGAGTTAATTTATATAAGTTCCAATAAACAAAATTGCATTTGTTCACATATGCCCCAGTATGTTCCAACAGAAATACTTTATAGGAGTTGTCATAAAAGTAAAAGAAAGCATTATAGATCTAAAAATACCAGAAATTATTTCACAACAAAATGCAATAAATGGATGTTTTTCGAAAAAAAAAAAAAGTGTTATTTTGGTCGACGGTACATTTAAATTCTATTGAGGATGACGCCCTCATCGTATGACTAGATTTCTTACCTAACTCTACCATGCTAATACATTCTTTTATCATTTAAATTTTTTTATGAAAAAAAAAAAAAAATGAAACAGTGAATAAGTAACACATGCTTGAAAATTTATTTATTTTTTAGTAATTTTTTCCCAGTAATATCAGTACCTATCTTCTATCTCTGGAAATATCACAATTTTCCTTTTATTACTCTCATCCCCAAAATGACCTTCAGGTCAAATGATTTGGGTGGCTGGTTCTGGGTAGTATAGTGCATGGTTTTAAGTATTGATATTGTATAGGTTGTATAGACCGTGATGTATCAGTATTGGCTGAGACCAAGACCGATATCAATACTTGATCTATCTAGATCGGTTACCTATATCGTTTCAAGAGTAAAACAATAAAAAATATAATTTTTTTAAAAAGTAAAGGCAAAAGTGACCGACGCACATAGCTCCGAATTAGTATCGGATCATTATTGACAAATCCATGGACAATAGTGTCGGATCATTATTGATATTGATACTGATACTAATACTAATACTGACTCGGATACCTAAATCCATGGACAATAGTGTCCCCCCCCCCCTCTCATTCCATACATTTCTAAATTTTACAATTTAATAAAATAATTGATCTCACTTACCATCACAGCAAATTCAGGCAACAAGGAGAACAAATGTAAGTAATACAAGCTTCAGATTAATTAGAACAATAATTTAACCATGGCTTCATTTGTAAACAAGCTTTCATTAGGGTGAGTACTTGAAAGCACTATAATGGCAAGCACATTATGTAAATTACATAAATGAGTTTGCCTGTGATTGATGAATTCTATTAATGGAATTCCATACAAGAAATCAATCATCTTTATATGGTAAGTGCCATGGGCTGTCCAACCATTTGAACTAAATCACATTAGTAACCATAAAAATAAAAAAAAATTCCCCTTAATTGATCAACCCAAAGATTCCATCTTTCTATGAAGCATTACCTATCCAGAGTAATATTGAGAACTTAACTGGTATATCATATAAGCTGGCCTTTTTGTATAACATAATCACAATCTTGAAGCCATGATACTTGATAGTCAAAAGCACCCTTTTGAATTTCTTATGTAATTCTTTTAGCCTTCACAATGTGTAAGGTTTTGCACAGCATAAATGTTTGAACTCTTATTAATGATCTTAGCTCAAAGTACGTATTTTTTGTTGTTGTTAATTGAAGGACATTTTCCTTCCTTGTTGGGAAAGAATTTTTCTGGCGGAAACCCAATTGCGTAGCGGAAGGAATCGGATTAGGATGTCTTGCGTTCAAAATCACTGTACAAAAATTAACTACATAGGAATGAAACAGTTTACCTTAGAACCACAATTGAAGTTCCTCCTCCAGATAATAGTTCTTCCACACTTGAGCAATCGTAGGGATCAATCTCAACACTTTGAAACTATAATCCATGTTCAATTGAAGAAGAACAATCCACCATTAAAGTTTTCTCCTTCACACACACTCACTCACAAATGAGAAAAGGAAGGGAGTGAGAAAACATGGGAGAGAAGAGAGGAAGTTCTAAAAAAATATATCCTTCTCCTTGTCCCTTACATAATAAAACCCATTTTAGGGTTTCTCCTCTAGTCAAACTTTTGTTTCCTAAACAAAGAAAACCAAATCTTGATGGTAGAGAACAGTTTTCAAAATTGAACAACTACTTTGCTTCTAAAGTAGGAAGATGTAGAATCTATAAAGGATTGTTATCTTTCTTATTATGGGTGACAAATATAATCAAATTATATTTTATACACTACCATAAACAAAAAGATAATTAACTATTTAATACTCTCAAATCTTGTCATGCAATATTAACTATTTAATTTGCACATAAGACTTTCCACTTTTTCCATATCCCATAATGAGCTATAAGGCATGTAATTTAATACTGCCTAACCCCAACTCATTGTACATGTCTGTTTCAGAGATTCCGTGAACATGATCGGACCCCAACAAATATTTCAAATAAAATTTAATAAATAATATATATATTTTTATATTAAAAAATAACTTTGTAAACAATTTACAAAAACGACATTGGTACTGGATTTTTATCCGATCAAGCACAAACATTCTCTCACCTCGATATTCCACAATTAATGATAGTGGATCTCATGTTGCCGATCTCTTTTATTAACAATGTGGGACCACGTGTCCAACATACTAGTATATAGTCCGTTGGACGTCAACCATTGGTTTACCAAAACATGTGATACAACACTACAACAAATAGGATCTCTCAAGTCAAAGGTCAAATGACGGGTACGAATCTCGTCTTCACACAACTGACAGTAACACATGCGAGATTCTTACTAGATTCTTTTCTATACACACACAATATGTGTACTTACATTTATGTACCGAAATCACATCCCCAGTAACATACAATGTAACGACCATATGAACAGGATGTCCGGTCCTATCCCTAGCCAAGAATGATTTTGGGTGAAAACCCATGGAACAACTTACAAGCCCAATAAATAAATGTCATGCATAAATGAAAATAAACAATCTTATTAATAAACCGGGTTTGATGGACATACATATCCAACATTTGCATAATTGCTCTCCCGCATTCAGGTCATCATGTGTAATAAGTTCTTAGCATGAAAAATAATTGTGAGAGCTTTCAAAAGAAGAGTTTAGCATTTCAGTCGAGTAAAGGCTTTGTATGTGACAAAGGCAAGGAAGCAAGATTTTCTTGACTACAAGTTAGGGTCATTAGTCCTCTGTGGCCTGCTAAAGATCAGAAATTTTATATCTATAGCAAAACATCATAAAGGTAGAGAACGTATCATATTTGCTACAAAGCTTGAGAAATGCCATAGATTTTAGCAACTTACAGTGAAAAAGGGAAACATTGCAGTATAACAAAACTAAGTAATTTTCTTCTATGATTACTAATGTTATTTGACCAACCTGAAATCCAGACTTTAGTTGTTAGCATTACCATCTACATAGAGCATGTCCAACAATACCAGTACTTCCTGTTTCTTTTAGTTCTTCATTGAATGAAGCTCCAGCCGACTTCGAAGTTTTCTCAACTGAAACTTAAAGATAATATTCCCATAATCCCCTGTTTTCTTCCAATATTTCTCTACCAAGTACAATCCATTGTAAACATAGCATGACACTATCTTTCCCCGAGCATCCATGGAATAAGAGTCTAGCAATTGTTCCGATCCAAAGATAACCCTTACAGCATTTTTTTCATCAATGCTGTTCTTAAGTGCAAGGTTTCCTCGTTCAAGCTTTTGATTCTTCGGTGGCATATCTCCTTTCATTTGCTTACCTCCTTGACCACTATAAATCAAGACATCAGAATCAGAAGTGTCATTGTCATAACCTCCAGACGCAACAATACTTGTGGCAATAATTTTTCCACCTTTCTTCAAGTAATCTATGCCAGACTCTAAGTGACGATGGAGGCCTACAATTTTGAGTTCCACCCGGTACCGAAATTTATCACCAACTTCAACCCCTGGGATGGAACCCAAGATTGCTATCCCAGGGTTAATCCACATGTTTGTTCTCTTTAGACGATCAAAGGCTAGCAAATCAATCCGATAAGTCCAATTTACTTGCTCCTTCGACTTTCTTCCCTCTTCCTTCAAAATATTCCTAAACAGATTGAGAGTCTTAATGGCTCTGTCATGCGAAACAATTGCTTTGCAGCCATTAATTACATTTTCATCTCCCCCTACATTATCATCCTTATGCTTGGCAGCAGCTTGACCTGGATCAAAGTAAGCAACCTTTCCTTTAAGAGGCACTTTCTTCTCCGTAGTTAATCCTCCCAAATTTTCTGTTTTCTGTTTCTTTTCAATCGAAGCAGATATAGACTTTCCCATCACCATGAGTTTCTACTTCTTTACATTCATTCCATTTGTACCATTCGAGTAATATGTAGCCACCTGTTTTCCTTTTCTGCAGACATATCCATCCTGAACTTTCTCTCCAGCATGATTGGCTCCATTCCTAACTATCTTCTCAGAAAGACTCAGCTCCGAAATGGTTTTCTCACGGCCATAGCTATTGCCCTTTTCGGAAGAAACAGAATTCAGATCATCGTCTGTGCTAATACGTCGAGCATTTCTCCCCCAACCCGGAGGAGATGCTCTGGTACCGTGAACACTTCTCCCCCAACTCGGAGGAGATGCTCTGGTGGTGGCTGACACTTTGTCATTGCTAATACCTTGAACATTTCTCCCCCGACCCGGAGGAGATGCTCTGGTACCTTGAACACTTCTCCCCCAACTCGGAGGAGATGCTCTGGTGGTGGCTGACACTTTGTCATTGCTAATACCTTGAACATTTCTCCCCCGACCCGGAGGAGAGGCTCTGGTAACTTGAACATTTCTTCCCCAACCCGGAGGAGATGCTCTGGTGGTGGCTGAGATTTCGTCTGTGTTAATACCTTCAATATTTCTTCCACAACCTGGAGGATATGTTCTGGTGGCTGAAATTTCTCTCAAGGGAAAATACTTCGGCAAACTCTCATCTGTTGCTTTCAGAACATGAGCAAACGGTTGAGGTTGATCCGAAGGCATCGACAATTCTAGGGTGACTGGACGAGCGGGATCTCTTGGGGACTGCAGTACCAAACCACTCATGGTTTGGGGTTCTGAGCTTGTGAACTTGTCAACTAACTCAATTTGATCCGAAGCCCTGTATAACACTTCAACGTGACTACAAGTTCATAATGCCTCTGTTACCCAAAAAAAAAAAAAAAGTTTACACAACCCCATTCTCGACACTATGATGACTCCTAAGCTTTTCAACTTCCAATTCCAACAAATGATCAAGGATTAGTAAAGAAATATTAACGAAGAAGATAAACCTCAGAAGCAGAGAGAGAGAGTGAAGAACAGTTTTAGCAATTCGACAGAAACATCCCATGAGAAAGCATTACTAAAGTTGATTCTCAAGCATCCGATTAATGCAGTTAGAAAAATCAAACAGATAAAATTGAATCATGAAATAATTCAAGAATCTGCAACTAAAGAGACACAAAAATCATCCCCTGTTCAACACGTCAACTGCTTGGCAAATAAGAGAAACCTCAGCAGCAGCAGAGTGAAAAAAAAATCCAAAGATTCGACAAAACATCACATGAGAAAGCATAACTGAAGTTGATTCCCAGTAATTTGTATAATACATTTAGAAATGTCAAGCAAGTAAAATCGAATCATTAAATTGAACAAAAATAAATAAAAAAATCGTAATCTACAACTAAAGAGACACAAAAATCATCTTTCTGTTCAGAATTCAATTTCTTGGCAGCTAAAGAGACGCTAAAATAAGAAATGAGGATGTTAATTCAAAAGTTCAAACAAACCTTCGCGAAGAGCTTCTTGGACGCCATAATCATGCAAAGGAAGAACACAAATCCCAAATTCTGGAAATGCAAACAATAACTTACGATTTGATTCGCCTGGTTCCACAGCTGTTCTATGGTTGAACATCGAAAAACTACAGCGTCGGAGATCGGTGAAAGGTGGGAGTGAAACGCTTTGTTCTGCAACTTCCCCCGCTACTCAATAAGAACTTCTTTAATGCAGAACACATCCACCAGCAGAAAGAGTGGGGTCGTGCTCGCAGAGACGAAATGACTCAAATTGACGAAGAGATTCCTTCCTTAATACACTCGTCGAGCCGGCTTCCTAAAATGTCATTCCAGTTTTTGGTAATACCTAAAATTTCTTTCCAATCCCCATTCCATATAGGATGCAACGAATAAATGTATGCCACGTGGAAATAAAATGACATTTTCTTCCACGTACTGGGTCCCGCACCATCTTGACTCTTGAGAACCTGGGTGAGGTGGGTCCCATAAGTCAAATGGAATTCCCTCCCAAATTTTGGAATAATGATTCGCTGGGGCCCAGTGGGGCCTATTGGACAGATTACTTAGTGATATTGATTTGTAACAAAATCCCAAAAATTTGCCGTGTCTTCAATAGAATTAGCTGGCTCAGGCATGTTATGGAGCTCAAATTTGAACAAGAAAAATGTGTCACATGATGTGGAGAGGAAACGAATCCAAACAGTTAAAATGCGGTTCAAATTAACATGAAAAATGTCATTTACTCTGCGTGTCAAGGAATTCTTACTTTTGTATTACTTAATTTGGTTAAATTCCATTATTTTCAAGAAAGCATTATTCGGTTGTATTTTCAAAACTTGATTTTCCCACTTCATCAAACTTGGTAAACTTAACTTAACGATCAAAGATCTTGAAATCTATCTGTAATTTCCATTATTTTCAATAACTTTATTATGATAATCTATTTTTGGACAAGGTTTTCTTTCACCACTTGATGAGATCTTTATTTTGACAATCTTTTTTTGGACAAGATTTTCTTTCACAAAGCGATGAGTGAATTAAAGAAATACCGCCATTGAGACCCGTTCCCAACCAGCGAAGTGATTTCTATGATGTGGCTATTTTGATAATTGGATGGATAAGACATCGTTTGGATTAAACATGTGTTAAATTTTAGATTTTAATTATATCAAGGGGCAATTCCCCATGTATGTTTATGGATGCCTACAATTAGGGGTGTCAATTTGTGGCCCGACCTAACTAAACCAACTGGGATCGCTCGTTTATAGACCGGCCTAGCCCGGACTATTTATTAAATGTGTCGGGCTTGAGCCCGGCCCGTTTACAAATGGTCGATCTCAGTTTTGCTACTTGGATCGTCGGGCTCCAATTCGAGACCGACCGAATAACACCCGATCGAGACCGATCTATTGTGCATCGGCCTGGCCCGACCCTTTAATGATTGTAGAATACCTATTTTACCCCCCAAATTAAAGAGTAAAAACTAAAAAGTAAAGACATGTTCACCTTTTAAATAATTATTATATTTGGTATCATTTATTGATTTATTGTCATTTTTTGGGGCTTGCATGAGTGGGCTGGAATATAAGAGCACATTTTAAAGAGGACTTGTTTTAAAATCGGTTAAAGTCCATTTAACATTAAACATGTCCGTAGCCCTATTAAGGCCCGACTAAAGCCAGATTAAGGTAAGCCGATTACAGCCCGAGGCAGACCGACTGAATATAAAGCGTACCATGCCCTCAATAACTAAGCCCGATCAATTAAATGAGCGAACACTGTGCAACCTTTGAAAGTCTTCAAGCCTGATTAAGCACGATCGAAACCGAACCAGCCCGACCGGTTGACACCCATACCTATAATACTCTGACTATTGTTTGGTGTAGCTACTTTGATGCAAATTCATGCATATGTGAGAGCCAGTGTCAATTCTCGTAGAGTTGACGTTCCCTTGAGATCCACCCTTGCCATTATAATCATTCCATTTTTCTTAAAGAGAGGTAGGGAGGGAAAGTAGACAATAACCAAGAGACTTGAACTTGATACCTCATGATGAGCATGCAATTTTGTCCACCATAGCTCACCAATAGCACTAGGTAGTTGTTATTACAATTCATGTGTGTGTGAGAGAGATGTGGTGAGTGGGTTACATGGAGCATGTTATGAAAAATCAGATTGAATCAGTGGGATTAGGGTGACAAATGTGGTGAGTGTGTTACATGAAGCATGTTTTGAGGAATTGAATTAAATCGATGGGATCGAATTGAATTGGTATTGACTCTTTCCAATCTTGATTCTTGATCGATATTGTATCATTGGATCAATACAAACCAAGGGTAATAAGGTAAAAGGCTTTTTTTTTTTTTTTTTTGGTTTTTAATGACAATCAGGGTTTTTCTGTGGTATTTAGATTGATCCGGATAAAATTTGGATTGATATGGACCCTGTACAATGCCAACATCGATTCCGGTATCTTAAACCATGACGTGGAGGGATAGTGGTGGTGCTAGCATTGGTTGTAGGTGTGGTTATGAAGTGTGAACATAGGGTGGGGTGTTTTTGGATTGTAGCCAAAAAAAACATGTTCGCCATGCCCAGGTCCAACTCGTCGGAATCACCACGTTTTTGAGAAAGGTGAGGAGTTAAAAAATGTATATGGTGACTCATGAGAAGGACAAACTCCATCCTCCCAAAACAAAATGTTGGAAGGGCAAAAGTTTTCATGCTACATTGCAATATTTATCTTCCAGAAAGGACAGGAGAACGATCCTCTGAAGTCGATGCCTTTGCATGTTTTCCCATTGGACCGTGTAATCATGCAATCAGTTACCGTTGTATCGCCCATTCCAATCCCACGCAAGCTCACCTTACCAGAAGATAGAAAACCCCCACACGCTACAACCTCTAACCCCCAAGGCCCCAACCCACCAAAAAGGTCGCAGACCCTCAGCAAACTGTACTGTAGATCCTAGGATCTCCCAGGCCACGTGGCATTTTCTCTTTCACTCTTACCGTTGAGGAAAATATCGTCGCTGATTCATCGTTTTCTTCGGAGGAACTGGAACAGCAAGAGCTAAGACTAGGAGGAGCCTGGGACGAAAGCTGAGCAGTGTGAGCACTCATGGCTGTTTCATCGTTTAGAGGCGCAGCTTATAGTCGTTTGCCTCTCTTTCATCACTCTAATTCTAAGGTCCACCCTATCCTTACTTTTGTTGATTTTCTGCTTGAATCATCGAACCATTAATTCTCGATTCACTTCCTTTTTTTATTTTATATATATATATATATATATATATATTATGTCTAGGGTTTGAAGTTTTGATTCTGGAAGCTTTCTTAGTGTTTAAATTGTGAGAGAATGTATTCGTGAACCTCCAATAATTGTTGTTAATTTTCTGTATTTCTTTCTCGACACTTCTTCAGATTCATCATGGCTATCCTCAACTCCTTATTCGATTATTCAAGAAATACCTAGAATTTTATGAGGCTAAGTCTTCCTCGATGGAGAATATGTCTGAGGCTAAGTCTTCAACGAGGGAGTTGTACTCGAAATATATTCATGAAGAGTCAAACTTCTTTCAATTGATTTCTTGATGTTGATTTAGTGCGAGAAACTTCACCTGTTCTTGTAGATAGATTGTCCCATTAAATTACCTAAAGCAGTAGCAAGTATCTAATTTGCATTCTTGAAGAGAAATTCCTGACATCTGATTCAAATTGTATTCCTATCTGACTTTTCATGAGAAGATATATTCCTGTTATACATCCTGATCAGCATCAAACCATCTGCAGCTTTGGTTGTAGAATGCAGAGCCAAACCTTACAGCTCTCACACCACCATATATATTTTATTCATGGGTTTAATTGTGGGTGATGATTTTTTATTTTGTAATATGTTGCTTGAAGAGAGTTTATTATTTAGTCTTTTTTGGTTACAGTTGCCAGCAATAAGGACCTCAGTTCAGTTGAGGAAGCTCAAAAATCACTCAAATGTGTTGCAATTATTTGCTCGGTATTCACAGTCACAGGATTTTTCTTCCAGACTTCAAGGTGTTTTACTTACTCTTTTGTGTTAATTTTTTTAATAATAGTATTTCTTTTATGGGGTAGGGGGATGTGGTTCCTTATCTTTTCTAATTCACTGATATAATGATTTACAATGGAATCTCTTGTTGCTTCTGGGTTTAGATGGCCGGGGTATTGTCACAATGCAATGAAGCTCATTCAAGATTCTTGCTTACCCCCCTCTGGAACATAATTCCTTTTTAGCTCCACTTATACTACAAATAGGGAGGATGGAAACATTATGTTCTAAAGGAAAATGCACTACATTCTACAGTGCATCATCAACAATAAAATGAAATTAAGTAGTTAATTATATTCATTTGACATAAAACACAAGTATACAATAAGATAAAACAATACTGAATTGTTATTTCACAAAGAGTCACTGAATTCCAGGTGAATTTATGTGACAATTCTTATTGCTCTGAAAAACATGGAGATCTATATGAATCTGTGGGAATGTGGAGCAGCAAGCAAGGTGCTTTTTTTTTTTATCCTTTCAAAAACTTGCAAAATTAATACTGGTGCTGTAGACGGCATGGAGAACTTGCCTGGATTGGTGGAGGACATTCTCCAAACATCTATAAGTACGGGGCCACGAGGAGCTCTGAGATTGGCTCAAGGTATTCAAGCTGTTATTGGCGTTGGCAGTGAGTGGTTAGCTGATGTTTCTAAGGTAAATTTTTCCTACTTATATATATGTTTTGACAAATCTTTGTAGTCGATATATTGTTGACTATGCGAAGAAGGAACACATCCTTACTCAAAAAGTCTTAGTGCTAAGTGGGCAGAATGGTAGAGTGACAGAAACTCATTATGCTATGTGGTGCACCCTATGGGCTTCACTTTCTCCCTGCCTTGTATGTATGCCTATTTTTAGAGGGTATCTTTGTAAAATTGAAACCTTCGGTGCATCCTAGTTTTACAATGAGCTACGCTGGCATTGCCTAGACTCTTTGAGCTTCCTGGTCACCTAGGCCTTTTCTATAACTCTCTTCTAATTGTAGAAATGTTTTGATATTGCAAATACTTATGGACATGGGGATACTGGAAGAGGTCATTTCTTACATTTGTTGGTTATGTTGTCGTATTATCAGCATCTTTATAGTATCCAACCTACCACTGTCCCAGGAGAATTGTATAAATTCACATTTTGTTTAAGTAACGATATTAACGGTCACAAATCACACAGCCATTTGTAGCTTGAAAGAGATTTTCTTCTCTTTTTTGGGCTTATTAATGGTTTTTTGACTTTATTTTATTTATCGGAGTTCACATGCTGCGATTTTTGTTGTAGGATCCATAACATTAGTATGGAGGTTATCACACCATCACACTTGACATATTGATGCCTAACAGCTTTATCCATGATCCTATCAACAACCATTGGAATTATAACTGAAAAAAATATTTATCTGAGGTATGAAATGCAATGTTTGGTTATAAATGGAATATCGAGTCACATGGTGCACAACTATGCATTCAATGGGTCTGGTCTTACTAAAAATGACCTGATTTGGAATCATTAGCATTCAATGACTCATTGACCCAAACAACAACACCACCACCACAACCCCCCAAGAAATAAAAAATAAAAATAAAATAAAAAAAAAGAAGAAAGAAAAAAGAACTGATCGATTCAATTATTGCCTGGGGATGTTGATTAGATGGGATCCTAGAGTTTTGCATATTGATCTCTGCATTTGTGCCATGTCTTAGCATCTGTAAAATTGTGCATGATGGTGGGTTTCCATATTTTTCTTCTCTGTTATGTGAATCATTATTGTCTGAGTTATTTTTTCTTTTTCTTGGGTTGAGATAAACCATTGTGTTTGGTAACTTTGAATGATACTTGAGTTCCTCTGCAGACAGACAATGCATCTGTGAGTTTGTCAACTCAAATGCAGCTTGGATTACTTTCTCCACGTTATTTAAGGAAGTTATTTGAACGCTTGGGAGCTACCTACATCAAGTTAGGTCAGGTAAGTCTTGTTTGCTTACATTTCTTTCCAAAAAAAAAATTGTTGGAAAGATGTCATAAATCAGAAAGTAGGGGAATTCCAATATTACTAGATCAAGAACTCTAATATACTCATTAACTCTGGAACTCCAATGGCTAGATTGAGAGTTGTTGGTCTGTTTCAAAAATAGAAACTTAGGATCGCAAAAAATAGGAACCCAGGAATATCCCAATCTTTTGGTCAGATGAAGACCAAATCCTGGTCAAGTGTAACCCATGGGGCAGTGAACACCTTCCCAAAATATGAGGCCGATCTGATGGCTGGATTTGCTACGACAGCTTCTCCTATAATAATTAGGAAAACACCCAAAGCAGTGCCTGATAGTGCATGGAGAAGAGTCACAACCAAAATCTGATAAGTCCTTTGATTCAACAGTGAAACACTTCCACTGGAGCGAAGATCAACAGTAGAGAAGAATCCTTCCACACAGAAAACATCACGAACAAGATAAGGAGCAGCAGTTGCTGCACACTACATGTTTTGCTTTAAAAACTCTCAAACCAGAAAATGCAAAACCACAAGCAACTGGTTAATGATGCTCTGATACCATGTAACAAAAACAAAAGCACCAATCAGTACGTGTGTAGAACAAGAGATGAGAGGAAGAAAGAAGAAGAGAAGAGAAGAAAATAGGGGAGAAAAGATGGGCTGATGGATTAGAGTATTCAGACACCCTAACTGGCAGCAATAGATATATTTATAACATGAACATAATGTCTGATAATTACAATAAAGTCCTCAGCATATGAGTAATTACTCATGTGCCCTTAAAATTAAAAGAAGGAAGAGGGTTGAGCAAGCAGTATAGAGGAGCACACCAATGAGGTGGGACAAAGCGGTTTCTTACGTAGAAGGGCAGCGAGGTCATTTCATGTGAGGAGGAGAGAGATAGAGAGTGAGGGTGCTAGTGTACCCTCCCTTGCCAGCTCAAAGAACCTTTTCCCTTAAAAGAAATACTACAAGAAACACCAAAATACCCCCTGCAGTATACTTTAACAGTTTCCTCATAATTTGAGTTTGCATCATGTTCTTTTTTCTTTTAAACTGATCTTTATAGGCAGAGAGTTGTTTCTCATGATCATTCTTTGTTCTTGCAATTGGCAGTTCATTGCATCAGCTCCAACATTGTTTCCACCTGAATATGTTGAGGAATTTCAGAATTGCTTTGACCGGGTTCCACCAGTTCCTTTTGAAGAAATTCAAGCTATTCTACGTCAGGAATTAGGAAGGCCAATAGAAAGTGTCTATGATTATGTTGATCCTGTGCCTATTGCCTCGGCCTCTATTGCTCAGGTGTACTGTATGCTTTCTTGAATTTGTTTTGTCACCCTACTTTAGGGCATATGATGAGAAGCTTTAAATTTTTTGTTCAGGTTCATGGTGCAAAACTCAGAGGTGCCGAAGAGAATGTTGTAATAAAGGTGTTAAAGCCTGGTATAGAGGATATATTAGTTGCTGATTTGAACTTTGTCTATGTTGTTGCCCGCATTTTGGAATTCCTGAACCCTGAGCTCAGCCGTGCGTCACTGGTATGTGAATGATGGGCGCTATCTATATTTGCAGCTCTTTACTTTTATGATTTTGATGCCTAATTTGAGCGGCAAATTAAGATGGCTTATGTTTAATGTCATGATGGATCTTACTAATAATTTTTCTAAGTAAAAGCAAATGTCATGTAAATGGCCTCAACTCCTCTTGTTGAAAATATTAAAGCTTTATAAGTTGATATTCTTATAGTTCCAAGTAGAGATAGCAAAGTGTTAGGACCATAGGAAATCTAAGAGAGGGGTGAATTGGGTTTGTCGGAATATGAATTGCAAATTAAAACTTAACTACCCAAAACAAAGGATGAATGCAATTGTTGTAAGGTTCTACAAATAACAAAAGTGAGAACATTTGTAGATGTTCTAGCTATGAGAGTCACATACAACTTAGGAATATAAAAAGTATTACAAGATTACACTATTTCCTAAGTCTTCAATGCCGATGATGAACACTTGTAGATGTTCTAGCCACTTAAAGCTTGAGGTGCTTTCCACTTGGTCTTACTGAAGTGAAGCCTGATCTTCAAGTAGGCTTCTCTACTTCACAGTTCACGCCAACCATTGTTGTCCAAATTTGAATTAAAACTTCCAATATGTGAAGCTTGCTTCCTACAACACTTGCCTGGGCTTGCTTTTCCATGCAAATTCTTATTGCTTGATAGGATACACTTAGGCTTTTTCATCAACAAACACAAGTTAGTAATCACCAAAAACATAGTTATAAACTTGTAATACAATATTCCAACACATGGTTGGTAGTTATTGCAGTTAGTACTGCTACTAGTTTTAGGGAAGGGTTTTTGTATCTCAAAACAGAAGATTGTGGAAACATTTGTCCGTGTAAGGGGCATTTCTAGTTTGGTATTTCAAAACATGACCATGTCTGTTTTCCATATTAGTTTTCACATTTTTTTAACCTATGTGTTCAGTTAATGAAGAAAGTTAACAGTTCTTTCTTTGTTCATCTGCTTTCTTTTCATGGTTGTTCTTTGTGCTAGAAGTTTTGGATATCAATCTTATCCATTATTTCAGTAGGTTGGCATCGTCAAAGATATAAAGGATTCGATGCTTGAAGAAGTTGACTTTAAGAAGGAAGCAGCAAACATTGAAGCTTTCAGGAGGTATCTAGAAGCCATGGGACTCACAAGGCAGGCTACGGCTCCAAGAGTTTTTCCGCTCTGCAGTACTCGACGGGTTTTGACTATGGAGAGGCTATATGGAGTTCCCCTCACTGACCTGGATTCTATAAGCTCACTTGTTTCTAGTCCAGAGACTAGTCTGATCACTGCACTTAATGTATGGTAGGTCTTTAAACAGTATTTTAACTTTACCTTCTTACACATTTCACATACTATTTGATTTTATTTATTAGTCTGATCAAGTTTTTGTTTTTGATAGCTGCATTATTGTTGTCTCATCCATCTTGTGCAGGTTTGGGAGTTTACTTGCCTGTGAATCCTTCCATGCTGATGTGCATGCAGGAAATTTATGGCTACTCCGTGATGGGAGAATTGGATTTCTTGATTTCGGTCTGTTCATCTTTACAAAATTAAGCTTGCTGTTGCCTCCATTCTTTTAATATAACTGTTTCAATCCTGAGTTGTTGATGAACATATATCTTTTTAAGACAGGAAAAAATATCTTTGGTCCTCTGTTTTCTATACTTATGCTGTGAAAATTGAAGTTTGAAAAATATTAATATTGCTGTAACATTCTGATGCTTAATCTTTTGACTTATGAAAAAAATAGGAAAATAGCACTTTACCATTGTAATAAAATGGGGTAGAAATATAAATATTCTTTCTGACTTTTGGGGAACCACTTAGCAGCTGTTGCTTGGTGCAATGTTAAAAGCTTTGGCTGCCGATTTGAAGACATGGGTCTGATTCCAAGGGCAACCACTTAAAAAATGCTAAGGTTAGGATCGACTCCAGTCTACTTCCCCCCAGAACCAGCGAAAGCAGGACTTTGCACTGAGTTACAGCCCTTTTCCCTGTATATATCGAAGACTCAATTTGAAGGATTAGATTTACAACATGCATTTAGACAGATATCTTATATCTATATGTTGAAATTACATTGAAGCTGAACACGATGAAGACAAATGCATGGGATGGTAGCATATTCAGTTGGAGCCTCTTTATCATAAATTTATCTTTTTAATGTATTGTGCTGTTTCTGAAAACTTATAAATCATCATCTGTTCTCTCCTCTAGCTATGTGAAAATATTTGGATTTTAAATACATTGAAAGCCTGAATTTTATACTTTCTCATTTGATTATATGTGCTATTTCCACTTCCAATTTTTCCGATTGATCTTTTTTATACATTGCAATCGGTATCTTGCTATGTTGTTCTGTTTCTGCAATTTCTTTGTGTGATTTAACTGGGAAGATCAGTATGTAGCTTTGCAATTATAGTTCCGTTCGCGAGTTTTACTATGTTGCTTGATATTCTTTATGAAAACTGATCCTTTCAGCTTTACGTCATCTGACATTTACTTTACAGGAATTGTTGGGCGTATATCCCCTAAAACATGGGCAGCTATGGAGGTATTCTTGTCATCAATTGCTATTGAAGAGTATGAAGCGATGGCATCAGCCTTAATTGAAATGGGTGCTACAGAGAAAGATGTGGATGCCAAGGCCTTTGCAAGAGAACTGGAAAAGATCTTCTCATCAATACAGGCAAGCAGTATATGCATGAATCTCATTCAGTTTCTAGATTGTTAAATTCATATATTTAGTTCTCTCTTTTTTTTTTTTGCCAAAGACGGGTATCCAAGCCTTACTATTCCCACAGGTCCATACTGACCCCACAAACGCATGGACCGGGTCATATCGGGGTTGAATGAGAACCATTCAACTTTCACTGCAAGCAGTGAAGAGCACTAAACACACCCCAGTGTAAGTGGTGGCCCCAAGGAGGTAAGAGGAGTCGAACTCAGAACCACATGCTTCCTGAGGCAAAAGTCCCTCGCCAACTCGGCTACCCCCTTGGGGTTACATATATTTAGTTCTCTTATGGTCTTACCACATTAGTTTCCACAATTAAAGTGGAGTATGTATTTATACCAATGCTGTTAAAAACAGAATGGACCCTTAAATGGCTTAGGCTACTGTTTGGTATCCTGATTGTTTCAAGGATGATGTCATAAATAATTTTTTAAAGTAAACAGGAATCCAGAATGGCATTTGAACAGCCATATTGATGTTCCAAATGCCTATTTTGGCAATTCTTTGACTTTTTGGCCTTAATTTTTTTCTTCCGGGCACTCTAACCATTTTGAAAGGGGGAGGAATATTTTAGATAGCCCAAAGTCATTGACAAATGACAAATGCGGTATTGCCTATGAATATTTATCGGTGGAGAATGAGTACTTCTCGACTCTACTTAGCTGAACTACCCCACTACTTAGTTGGTTCCCATAGAGGGTTGAATGTGGACCGCATCTAGTGAGCCACAACCCCCAAATTTCCATAGCTGCATAACATAGGGACAATTATCTTTGCCACCAAAGCAAGGTGATTGATGACCCCACCCACAACCCCCCCCCCCCCCCGGGCACAGACATACACAAAAAAAAAAGGAAGAGAAGGAAAGCTGATGGTTGGCAATCGATGCATGCTTTGGTGACATCACATGTGACTGGTAGGGATTGTTGATGTGAGATGCTGTATGTAGGATGTTCCAAAGAGCGCATTTGTTTGTGTAGTTATTTTCTTCATACCTGTATTCTTTACCATGATCGAGATTTTGACTGCCTGAATTATGTCACTCTTATCATATGGCCAATTAAATTTATCAAGTTGACAGTCTTTGATTGGTGGGGCACCAGTGAGTGTTGGTCTGGTAGAGATGCTCTATGCACGTATCTTGTATGTAGGGTTTAATGCAAGAATTAGGTTATTGTCAGTGTGGTTAGGCTTTTATTAGTGCATGTATATAAATTTATGGGAAGCCATTAATGTAGGTAAGGAATTCACGGTATACTTTTTTTTTATTGGATTATGTGGAGACTCCTGCGTAAATCTTCTTTTTCTAGCAAAGTGTGAATCTTAATAACTGAGTTTTATGTGTCAAAGTCCTTAAAAGTTTCTTCTGTCAATGAGTGGAAGGCATCGAGGGCACAATGTGGCCAATTGCAATCTTCACTTTGCTGCATTTTCTTTCAGACTTGGTACTTCATAACTCTCTGGTGAGTTCAGTTGATCTGTAAATGAGTTCTAGCCCAAGTAGAACCTAATTGGGGGATGGTCAACCTTTTGCATCGTTCAGGTAAAAGACAGATCTGGTGCTCTTTTCCTTTCTTATAAAGAATCAGACCCTTCCACAGGTGTATCTCCATATCATTTGGAAGAGTCGAAGCTGGAGATACATTCATTATCAAATTGCATTAGTAACTATTTTCAATAAAATGAATGGTTGGAAGCTATGTTTGTTAGGGTTCTTCTCAACAGGGTACCTGTGTTGGAATTTGGTACTGTGGTTCTAGGTGATATCACACTATCTAGATTGTTACTGTCGTGGCAAGTTTGATATTATGAGTTTTATCTCTTTCTTTAGAAAATTTATAGGCAAATATGGCATTTTTGCATTTAAATTTTCCGTTTCTTATTGGAGCATGTTATTATTCAAAAGATTTTTCATTTTCTCCTGAGGAATGATGGTTTTGTTGAGAAGAGTCCAATGTATACAACAACACGAAGATACCAAGGGAGTCTGCATCTCCTCACAGGAAGACTCTGTCCCTTTATCAAAATCAGATTGATGGGAAGTGATACCTATTCTTTCCCTAATTAATTTGTGCAGAAGCTGTCGACAGTGGTTGCAGAGTGCTCATTGGTGGATGGTTGTTAATGTCAAGGACCTAGAAGGCCCGAACTTCATTAGGATTTGTGCATTTTCATGATTACTTGGCTATCATTGCTTTCCTCCCTAGTATTGTTATTCCATATAAAGTGTTTTTTGTATTAATGCAGGATTTGGATACAGAAATTGTTGTTGCTACAGCCAGAGGATCCAATACAAATGCTACTGCCGTTTCTGCTAACCTTGTTGTTGATGAGAGGCAAATGAATGCTCTATTTCTTGATGTGGTGAGCTAGTTCGTGGAAATTTTATCAGTTTAACTAATAATCCTGATTCTATAGGCTATGTGAAACTCCATATTACAGAAAACACACTCATTGATGGGCTGTTGATCTGTTCTACAGATTCGGGTTAGTGAATCATATGGACTGAGATTTCCTCGGGAGTTTGCACTTCTCATGAAACAGCTTCTGTACTTTGATCGCTACACACGCCTACTAGCTCCCAATCTTAACATGCTTCAAGACCAAAGGATTTCCATAGTCTCAAATAAGAGGAAAAAGAGTAGGGATGGTTTCTGAATCTCGCTAGTGTAGGTTATTCCACTGGTAGGTGCTATCTTTACAGCTTAATTGCTAATATGTGTGGATAACAGAAATTGGATTTCTCTGGAGTTGAATATGTAATGCCTGTAAGAAATGAAAGAAAAATACTGTGAATAAGAAATTTTTCCTTTAAGGGCGAGTGTGCCACAAGTGCTAATAGAAGGCTACCACCAAAATCCTGCTTTTATTTTATTAAGTAATTAATCTTTTTGATATAAAAGGAAATTCTTCGCTGGGTGAACTCCTCCTGGATATCAGCCCAAATACAGTAAATGACTGTTCAGTCTCTCATGAAATGAAAAATCCCACCCTCATTGGATGACCCGACACATGTTCTTATTGGCCCAACGCTAATGTAGTGGTTATGCAGTAATATCTAGCCCTTAAATTAATATTGTTTTATTTATTTTTGAGGAATTATCACTCCCCTCCCCTGAACTTTGGCGAGATATCAAGTTCACCCATGACTTTTTAATTAATTCACTTCCCTCTCCTCCCCCGAAATCAAAAGATTCTACCACTCGTTAGTACCTATTAGTTTTTGCTGTAAATGACTAGTAAATACCTAAACTACCCTCAGTGACTAATAAATACCCAAACTGCCCTCTAAGAAAAGAAAATCACTCCAAGCGAAGACTTCTTGAACGAGTCTTCTTCACCATCGTTGCCTCCTTCCCCATCGTTGCTCACCGTTCCTGTTGCAACTGTCGCCGTTCACCGTCGCTGCTTACAGTCGCAACTCTCCTATTTTACTGTAGATGCTCACCGAGAAGCTAGCAACCGAAGCCCTACTCCTTCAATCGAATCACCCTTTTTTAGGAGAAAAAGAGGTCAAAAAGGATCTGAACAATTCTAGGGTGTGCTGTTATATTTTATTTGATACTTCTATAATTGAATATCTTAACATAATCGAGTGATACCAACTTGCCTACCAGTCTAAATGGAAAATATTTCTGCCATCACTGGATGAACTAATTTATCCGAATACGATCCTAATCAAGATATTACTGAAACCGAGTTTTTTACTTCACTAATAGAATAAAAAAGTTTTTACTGATTATAGGAGGGGACTAAGAAATCAAATCACGTAATGAACTACAACTTGGTTGTTTGGGTGGATGATTGAGTATTAATATGTAGTTAATGGTTGGAAGTGGCAGAGATGATCGGGATCCCAAAACGAAATGCGTTTCCTGTGTTGGCATAATAGAGAGCCAATTAAGGTCCCCTAAAGAATCGGGATTTGGTCACCGGTCGTTCCCGACAAATTTTGCCACGGCTGCCTAACGAACCCTTGGTTTTCTCTATCTTCTTCCCTCTTAGTCATGCTTTGCTAATCTCGTAACTGATTTTGGTATTTCTACATTTCTGTCCCTCCACCCTACAATTCACTGCTCCGTTTCTTCTTCCCCACCTCCTTCTCCCTATCTCACTCATTCATCGTTGGATTTCAGCAATTGACTGTGGAGCGCAGCAATGAAGAAGGGGGAACGGTGACGGTGAGAGGTGACGGTGAGAGGTGACTATGAGCAACTGTGAGAAGTCCTCCTTTTAATTGATTCCCTAGAGGGCATTTTGGGAATTTTAAAAATTTTACTAGTTACTAAACAGAAAAAAACTAACAAGTACTAACGAGTGGTAGAATCTTTTGATTTGGGGGGAGGGGAGTGAATTAATTAAAAAGTTGTGGGGGAACTTGATATTTTGCCAAAGTTCAGGGGAGATGAATGATAATTACTCTTTTTTTTTTTATTCAAACCCAAAGAAACCAATCTAAATAAAATATTCACTTTCTAATTTCTTTATTTAACATATTGTTACGGTCATATTATTATATTGAAGCCATGGATGGCTAAGATTTGTTAGAGGGAGATTAGTAGGATATTTAGGAATATTTAGTTATTTAGTTATTGACAAGTTAGTGTAAAAGAATAGTGGGTGATAATTATCTATTATGTGTAAAGGCGTGGGAATGGTGGGATGTGGTGTAACAGCTTTTCTTAGCCCTATATATTAACAAAAATAAATGAATGAAAACAGAATTGAAAATCCCAAAATTATCTCAAATGAGATGAGGTAGGCTTCCTCACCCTGGACGCCATTGGCTTTGTCTGTAAGGCCAAATCACCTATTTTATCTCATATTTCTTCTACATCCCTCTTTATTTTCTCTTTTATGTTTTATTTTCATTTTTCTCCTTATTTTATCTCATCGCCCCTTGTGTACCACGAAACAAATGGTATCAGAGCTCACGCACGGCGCCCATCGACGGATTAGTACATTTTCTCCCCTTGAGAAACGAGGTCATGACTTCCTCAATTAAGTCAAGTGAAGATCACTGGCGGAAGCAACACTGCAGTTCAATTCCTAAAAGAATGGTCTTGAGGGCAAGGTGATGGATTGTTATGGTCATATTATTACATTGAAGCCATGAACGGCTAAGATTTGTTAGAGGGAGATTAGTAAGATATTTAGGAATATTTATTTATTTAGTTATTGACAAGTTATTGTGTAATGGAATAGTAGGTGGTAATTATCTATTATGTGTAAGGGCTTGAGAATGGTGGAATGTGGTGTAACGACTTTTCTTAGTCCTATATATTAGCAAAAATAAAGGAATGAAGATAGAGTTGAAAATCCCAAAATTATCTCAATTGAGAAGAGGTAGGCGTCCTCCTGACTTCGTCTGTAAGGCCAAATCACCTATTTTATCTCCTATTTCTTCTATATCCCTCTTTATTTTCTCTTTTATGTTTTATTTTCATTTTTCTCCCTATTTTATCTCATCGCACCTTGTGTGCACGTAACACATATCACATCTCTCCCATGGTTATATTTCTCTGTAACCACCCTCTCCCAACGCCATTCTTCTTGTTTTTGGACTCTCTCCCTTTCCTCGACAACTCACTCAACCAATTGTACTCAATTGTACTTGGATCAATTGGTATTGGGGGAGATGCTTGCACAAGGAACCATGTTAGAGAATTGGGCTAAAATCATGCTTTTAAGTACTCTGATATTTGTGGCATCTACTAAAAAATCAAACTGAATAAAATTCTGATACTAACCAACAGAGTTAGAGAAAAAAGGGGTTACATGGAGAGTCTGGATCAAGTCCTCATACGAGGACAGGGGCATGGGGGTTTGTTCTTAAGGCAGCATCTTTCCATCACTCATCAGCTTTTGTTTAACACCACTGCCACCTTTTTATCCTATATAATGCTATATCTTTCTTTCTTTATTTCTTTTTTACTTTTTTATTTTATTTTTATTTTTCTAACTTTTATCTATTTCTTTTGTTCTATATTCTCCTCTTTTGGGTTGGGGACATAGAGATGTCTTTTTCTATTCCATGGTATGGGCTGATCATTTCACTTGTGCCTAGGCACCGGAGCCACATTCCCCCCACATAAACATTTTTTCCTTGCCAATTAAATTAGAAAATCTAAAGGAAGAATATTTTTTTGGAAAAGAAGTTCTCTAAGCCGCTAAAGTGGGATACGCTAACACATGTGTTTATCTCTCTCCTCTTCTTATGAAATGATCTCATCACACCTCATTAGTGCATTCTCATAAACCGCATGCTCAAAGAACCTTTTTTTTTTCCTTCTTTCTCCAAAATGAAAATATTCCTAGAAATTCAATAATAAAAAAATGTTATAAAAAAGAAGTAAAAATAATATTTCGATTCTTGCACTTTTGTAGGTGGGGTACTGATGACTATGACGACCTAGAAAATTTTTTGATAATAAAAAATTTACCAGCATAATACAAAAATTTTATATGCCACATTTTACCACCTGTAGCTCAGTGGATGGAGCTTCTGTTTCCTAAGCAGAAAGTCTTAGGTCCGACCCCCCAACCTGGCGCGATTCGCTGCGTGTGTTTTCCTTCTCAAGATTTTTGTTTAGGACCGAGTTATGCTGCGTTTCAGAATTTTAGAAGCAAATACAAATGCCTATTAACCGAGTGAACCTGTTCTTTTTTTGGTGAAAACCGAATGAACCTGTGAAACAAACAAAAAGAGGCCCCCAGGTTGAAAGCATAAGAGGCAATAGCAATAAAAATCCTGTTTCAACGCAACTGAAATGTACTAGAACTCTCTACAAGTAAGAATGCCACTTTCAATGCCCAGGGAACAATGTAGATGATACAAATTCTTTATAAATAGGGAAGCAATCAAACTATTAAAAACTTAGAAAGTACATGACAAACTATCCACAAGGGGACCCAGGTAGCAGCCTTACCCCGAAAATGTCGAGAGACTTTTGACCGCTTGACCACCAGGTCACAATACAGAATACAGAATACAGAGAATGATTTACAGTAAAACATCAAGAACAATAACAATAAAGAAACAGATGGACACAATCAATAGAAACATCACTCATTAGGCCTCTATATACAAGGGAACCACAAGTTCTGGCCCTACAATTTCTCAAATGTACTTCAGATGAACCAAGTGGCAGTCGAACAATTTACAAAATTTGGTAGGCTTCAGGTGTAGTAGCAAACTCCTGTCATCCTTCACTCCCATGTTGGCATATTTGTTTCTGGATCATCATGAGAATATGATTTCTCTAACAGAAGAATAACCCATAAGCCGATGGAGTGCTGAAGTAGATGGTCGTGGTGCCACTTCTCCTTCCATGGATGAACTATCCAGTTTGGCAACATTCAAGGATGCACTGGGTGATTCAGATGCTTTTATGGGAGTCTTACTATTGTTTCCAGATTGTTTCAAGACTGGCTTCTTCTTTCTCTTTAGGTTTGCTTCAGAATAACTGCTTGAAGGCATTGAGGGTCCACAATCTTCAGAATAGGACACTGGGTCCCCTTGTGGATAGTCACTACAGTTGCCAACCTCACTCGGCGGAGGAACCGCTGGGATTGGGTAATAAGGAATGATATGAGTTCTGTTCTTAAGGGAAAACTTAAGTACCTGTGAACAAGCACTACACTGTAGCTGATGTATCTTCTTTTGCGAGATAAAATCTTCAGGAAGCTGCAACAGTTGACCGCACTTATAGCACATAATATAAGGGGCTCCACCTGCAATGGGTCGGCAATGTCGCTTAACAGGCTGAGGTCTATTCTGATAGTACTTCTTTTGCACATGATGGACCATATGCACCTGTTCTTGGGAACGCATCTTGCTACCTTGTAGTGAGAAATAAGGATCCACATACTTCTTTTGCACATCATGGACCATATGTACCTGTTCTTGGGAATGCATCCTGCTACCTTGTAGTGAGAAATAAGGATCCATATACTTCTGCTGAGTAGCAGAACTGGAATTATAAGGTTCGTTGAACATTTGACCAGAATGGACCCTAGATGGCCCTTTGCTACAGCAAGTGATGGAGGGTGGAAACTGGCTCTGAGATTGCCAGTCTTCTGGGCAACAATGATCACAGGAATAATCAACATGGTTTGTCCGATTCGAACTCTGTCCTGAGAAATGCATTTGTGAAAATTCACATTTTTGGCACCTATTTCTTCTTGTCCTGAATGGTACATGAGGATGCCTATGATGGTTTGCATCATACCAGTGTGGAACTTCGGGGTCAAGTTGTTCAGACCTGTAATACGGTGGTTGCTGCTTTTCCTGCTGAGCGCCTCTGGCAGGACACCATTCATTTGCCATTTCTCTCTGGTTGTATGATCTACTAAGTTGATCTCTCAATTCATCCACCTTTCTTAATAGTTCGATTTGTTCAAGGTAGTCAAGTTTGCTAGAATTACGTGCACTCGTACTGGACGAAAACTCTCCATGCCCATAGTTCGAAGGGCTGCCATTCTCATAGACATTGGGGAAGCCCCTTAGGGATGACTCCCTAGACCAAAATTCCTCACTTACTGAACTCATATGATTCTTTATGGGACGGAGACCATCAGAATTTGGTGAACCCACTTGCTCCTGTTCTTGGAATCTGGATCCTTCCCACTTCAGACTATCCATGACAGCCAGACCATGCTTCTCATCTGATGACATTGAGAAGAATTTTCTCAGTTGACGTAGCAATTCTGGATCGTCAATTATCTTCTGATTCATAAACATGTCCTTCCTTCTTGGTCTCTCCTCCTTAGAAGCAAAGTCACTAACCACTTGGTCGTTGAACCAAGATCTTTTAGGTAGGTTTGTAGGATGCTCAGGGACCTGGTCATCCCATCCATCAAAAGAGGAAACACTAGCATCATAAGCATGAGAGCTTCTGGCTGTTCGAGAATTTGGAATATTTCTAGGTGTACCACTGAGCTCCTCTGAAATGTTCCCATTGTCAGTAGTGCCTGAAGCCTCAACTGTCTCTATGGACCTTGTATGGTCAGACTCATGGTAAGAAATCCCATGAGATTGCAGCAACTGTTGATTTGAAGATGCGGAACTCATTTTCGTCACATTGCTCTCATCAGATTGTCTCTGAGCTGTAAAGGATGAGCTCTTTCCCCTAGAAGAAAGTTGGGCATCAGGACTTTGACTTTCTTCACATTCATCTGCTTGTGTATTCTGTCCAGCTTCAGAAGACTTTTCTTCCCTCTCATGATAACTAACATCACTTGAAGCAACTTCTTTTATGAAACTTCTACTTCCAGATTGCTTGATGCTACAATCTATAGATTCAATTTGCTCTTTCCCACTGTCAAGATCCAATGAATCACTTGAAGAAACTCCATCAATGAAGTTCCTACTTCTTGATGGCTCAACACTGCAATCTGTAGATTCAACTTTCTCTTTTGCATTCAGATCTGACAAACATTCTGAATCACCCGAAGAAACTGCACTTAAGAAGTTCATGCTTTCAGATGGCTCGATACTGCAATCCGCAGATTCAATTTGCTCTTTCTCATTCAGATTTGATGAACATTCTCTTGTGTCGAGACGGTTTTCTGTTTGACCAGAGCTGGTTGACTTTACATCTTTAGAATCATTCTCCAATTGGTTGTCCGATTGCTCTTCTGCATTCAGATCTAACGAACATTCCGACTCATCCAAAGAAACTCCTTTCAAGAAATTCCTGCTTTCATATGGCTCGATAGAACAATCTGTAGATTTAAGTCGCTGTTTCGCATTCAGATATGATGAACATTCTTTTGTGTCAGAATGATTTTCTATTTGACCTGAGCTGGCTGATTTAACATCTTCAGAATCATGCTCCAATAGGTTGTCCGATTGCTCTTCTGCATTCAGATCTATCGAACATTCCGACTCACCTGAAGAAACTCCTTTCAAGAAAGTACTGCTTCCAGATGGCTTGATAGAGCAATCTGTAGGTTTAAGTTGCTGTTTCACATTCAGATATGATGAACATTCTTTTGTGTCAGAATGGTTTTCTATTTGACCTGAGCTGTTTGATTTCACATCTTCAGAATCATGCTCCAGTTGGTTCTCCGATTGCTCTTCTGCATTCAGATCTATCGAACATTCTGACTCACCTGAAGAAACTCCTTTCAAGAAAGTCCTGCTTCCAGATGGCTTGATAGAGCAATCTGTAGGTTTAAGTTGCTGTTTCACATTCAGATATGATGAACATTCTTTTGTGTCAGAATGGTTTTCTATTTGACCTGAGCTGTTTGATTTCACATCTTCAGAATCATGCTCAAGTTGGTTTTCTATTTGACCTGAGCTGTTTGATTTCACATCTTCAGAATCATGCTCAAGTTGGTTCTCCGATTGCTCTTCTGCATTCAGATCTATCGAACATTCTGACTCATCTGAAGAAACTCCTTTCAAGAAATTCCTGCTTCCAGATGGCTTGATAGAGCAATCTGTAGATTTAAGTCGCTGTTTCACATTCAGATATGATGAACATTGTTTTCTGTCAGAATGGTTTTCTATTTGACCTGAGCTGGTGGATTTCCCATTTTCAGAATCATGCTCCAGTTGGTTCTCCAATTGCTCTTCTGATGACGAACATTCCAACTCACCTGAAGAAACTCCACTCGAGAAATTCCTGCTCCCAGATGCCTCAATTTTTCCATCTGTATATGGAAGTTGCTCTTTCGCATCTAGATGTGATGAAAATTCTTTTGCCTCGTGATGGTTTTCTATTTGACCTGAGCTGGGTGATTTTACATCTGCAGAAGCATGCTCCAATTGGTTCTTCTGAGAACTATTTTCAAGTGATCCAGAGCTTCCATTTTTGCGATTTTTGGCTGCATCCAACAACATTATTGCACAAGGAAATAAATAAAACATCGGCCTATAGTAATAAAAGGGGTCAAAACTGTAAGTAGAATAAGAAGGATAAAATTAAATCACGCACTGTGTAGATCAATCAATGTTATGCAGGAGGATGGATACAATTCACTTGTCCACCATTTAGGATACAAGCTATGCTAATAATAAAATCGAATTACTAACAGAAATAACACAGATTTGCAGATTTGAAGATTAAGATACATCAATATCTCTTGCTCAAGAGAATATCTAATTCACCATTTTTATCAGCAGAGAATTTCTCAATGTGACCAAACCAAAGGAGGGGGAAAAAAGCCCAATGTTTTCAGGACATCTAGTGTGAAGTATTTGTGGGAAAATCTTACTCTTAGACCTACGCAGAACTACTTTATATAAAAATAATGTTACCTTGAAGGACCGTATCACATCCACCACACTTATAGAGTAGAAGTTCAGGCAACTCAGGGAGAAGCTTTTGACATCTGGGGCATCGAACAAATCGGATTTTAGTTGCTGCACTGGCCATTTTCCTCAAGATATCAGATGGCAAACACTTCAAAGTTCTGTCACAAGAAAGAACTTCCATCATGTCCTGAAATAATCCAGTATATTAAGATGCCACTAATCTATGTCCTATGACATCATTTAGATATTAATATTATCATTGTTGGCTATACCCTAGATTGAATATCAGCAACTTTAGATCATTAAGGAAGAAACCATAAATACAGGATTCTATTGAAGCAGTATTCAGTCCAAACCAGGTAGAAACTCGCAGGGAAAAGATATCAGCAATTATATAACTATTAGGTATTGCAGGGCCATTAGCAACTGAAGCTACAGTAACAAAAAAGTTGAAACTTGAAAGAGTATAGCAACAAAATCGAAGAGAGGAGTGGAACAGTCTGAAATTGAAGATGACAATTTAATTTGAGAAGAAATTCGATATAAACAGATTGGTTAAGATTAAATTAACGAAAGTGGGAAAAATGAACGGAAAGCAAAATCAACCTAACTGCAAAAGATTAAACTAGAAAATAAACGAGACAGACTAAAATGAACAGATCAACACCAATTCAACAAGTTTAGAACAATATACTAGAATTAAACTACACAAAGATGTGCTAAATTGCTTCGATTCTTGAACAATAAATCCATTTTTATTAAAACGAACAGACATTAAACAAGCAATTAATATGGATCTCCCAGAAAGAGGAAAAGAAGGTAAAGAAGGTCAACACAAACGGAGTATGTCAAAGAAATTCCAAGAGTGGAAACAAATCTACACTACTTGGTCAAATTTCCTTGTTCTGGAAATACGCACAGATTGAACAAGATCCAGAGCTCAAACCAATAGTTGAATTGGAGAAAAATCAAAATCAGAGAAGCCGAATAAGATGCAAGGAAGTACAGAAGATGAATACTTAATTTTCCCAAAACAAAATAAACAGAAAAATCTAATCCAATAATCTACGAACCTCCACAGAAACAGAATAACTCAAGAAAACAGCTCCGAAGATTGATCTCTTTTCCTCAACCATACGAAATCTTCTCCATTCTCTCTCTCTCTCTCTTTCAAGCTCCGAACGCTTGTCAGCTGTGGACTAAACAACCTCTTCGTTATTTCAAGGAAAATTCTTTTTCGTCGCCGTCGTCGTCGTCTCTCTCTCTCTCTCTCTCTCTCTCTCTCTCTCTCTCTCTCTCTCTACGGCTCACAGACACGGGTTCTGGAAAGCGAAAGAATTGTAGTAAGAAGTAACCAGAGCATGAAGAGGGGGGGTGTTGAGGTAGGAAGAGAAGATAGACTTTTTTTAATGAGTGGGACACTGCGGGTATTTAGTATTTACAACTAATTGATGACGTGTCAAGGTAGAGGAGCACACGACCGTTTGTTTTTGTAATTTTTTCCAGTCCGGACTTCAAAAGTCAAAGTAAATGGAAAACATAGAATGGGTTTCTTTCGTGGACATCTCTAGAAGATGATGCTGATAGGATATCAAGCGTATTTTGAACCATTCGATTAGCATCTCTAGTTGATCAGATCATTAAAATGGGTTTAATCCTGAGGTACAAAAGTCAACGGCGGCTCCAAACCCGGGAGAGTTAGTACGCAACGACATCCTGGCAGGGATTTATTGCACGGTGTCGGTCACTTATCAATTTTAATATGGATCATAAAACTTGGTTTTTTAATGAATTTTGAACTTTTTTTTTTTTTGGTTTTTTACTGTATTTATTTTGGTTTCAGTTCGGTTTTGATTTGATTTCAATTTGTATTTGGGTTCATTCGGTTTTCGGTGCTATTTGATTTGTTAGTGGAATTACAAATTTCTAATCAAAATCAACCCAATAAGCTTTCAATTCGATTTGATAAGATCAATTAGCCTGATTTGGGGCGGTTTTACCGATTCAATTTAGGTATTAATACCCCTAATTAGATGCTTTTGCACTCCAAAATTTTAATATATATATATATATATATCCATTTACCTACGTGTGTCTAATCCTATTCCCCTAATCACTAGTGAGTGCAAAAAGATTATACTGCTCCTGCCTCATATGTTGAAGATGCCTCAATGCAATCTTTGGGATTTAACATTAGTGTCGTGATCACGCAAAAGAGTAGCATTCTATTGTTTTTTTATTTTTTTTTCATAATCATATATCAATGAATACGATATGAGGCAGATATTAGATAATCTAGGTACCTAGAATCATGGATCCCTCCTAATCCTATATCTAGGTTTTCATATATGACATGTGACAAGTTAGATTTGGGCTCGAATTTTACCCACAAGTAGACCTCGCCTCCTTCACTTGAGAGTCATCACACGTTGGGTTGATGGAAGAATCAAAATCGTATCCTCAATTCCGTTGAACTGAATTAAAATCGATTTATTTATATTAAAGTTTTAGAATTTAAATTTTAGAGGTAAATAATGAATGAATGACAAAATATACTCATAAATCAAATTATATGACCAAATAAATTACTTGGGTAACATATATAACTAATTAAACTTGGTCACACGTCAGTGATGCTATCGCCTATCAGAAAAGAAAGAACAATAAAATATGAATCATATAACTGGATGGATTGAAGAACTAAAATTTTATATGTGACCAATCCACAGATTCATTCATATATCAATTGGTTGTTAATTAACCAAATCAGTCGTCCTTTAGAGCAATTAGAAAATTGAATAAGAATATAGTTTAGGATGGAGAGAATTTAGAATAAAAATACAATAAATTATTTATTTTTTATTTATATTAATATTAAGAAGAATTTGTTTGGGTGGGGGGTAATGGGTCCCACTAGGGTGTGGGAAGTGTGGGGTTGGTGATCTTTTTTAATTCTTTAGTGGTCATAAAGGAGGGGCAACAACCCAATGAGTTTTTCCTTAAATCGTTTTCCCAACTAACTAACTAACTACTACCAGTTAAAGGGCGACTCAGCGTAAAAGATAACCACACGGTCCCCACCCCCATGGACCCCACAACAGGGCCCTGGGGAGCAGAGAGCACGACGCGCAAGCGAATATTTGCCGCCCAATTTTCCACATTCGGATGTCCCACGTCCAGAGGTCTTCAGATTCTTCCGGAAGCAGTATGACGTAGGCAATTGCAGTTTCTATTCACCATGCCAACTTCGTGACGCCATTTTTCTAAATATTTTTTAATTTTTTTTTCAGGTCTTTAATTTAGGAATATAAAATAAATTTTAAAAAATAAAGATCCTGCGTTATATCATCAGATCTCGATTTTTCATATATAAATGTAACTAATGTATCGGCTTTGTAAAGGATTTCTCCATAATAACCCTAAACACTTGCTCTTGGAGTGATCAAATAGAAGAGATCTTATCTTTTATAAAAAAAATAATACAGTAAAATAAAAATATATAAATTATTTGATAAATTAATAAGTATTAATAAAAAAAAATCCCTTAAATGATTATTAACTAGCATAAAGATTGAAGAGGGAGAGAAAGAAACGATTAGCAAATTTAATTTATAATTATTTCCCTTTTAATATATAGATAAAAAAATTAATTAGAATAAATCTTGTTAGTTCACAAATGTTTTTTTTTTCTTTAATAATTTAAAAGACAATGTCATTTTTTTTTATATATAATAATAGAATGATTAGTCACTTTTAAATTATTAAAAAAAAAAGCCTAATTTACATACTTTTTAGAATAAACAAGAGATACCCACAACCAACAAATTCAAATACACTTATAGAATAGTCATTTAGACAATCCCACAATTGAATGGTGTTTTTATTGTCACAAGAGTAAGGTAAGAAGGTGAAGCAAGAAGAAGGTTACAACTTACGAGTTCTAAATACATTTGTAGGATAATCATTTATGCAATCCCATATCTAAAGGGTATTTATTGCTGCAAAGTGAAGTGAGTAGAATGTTACAACTCAATACACATGTAGGATAGTCATTTAGAGAGTCCCATATCTAGGGGGTGTTTCTTGTTGTCACGAAAGTGAATTGAGAAAATGTTACAACTTACGAGTTCTAAATACAAATTGTCCTGAAAGAACAACATAGTAGGATTAAATTTTTTTTTTCACTTACTTTAATTAGTTACATCAAGCCTTTTAATAATCAAAATATGCACATCAATGGTTAAACTATTTCATTCGGCAAATCAAATCACATACTCAATTAGTCCCACCATGTTGCACTCTTTTAAGGCGAGATGTGAATGTCATTGTTTCAAATTAATTCTTTAGGGAGTGGGATCAATACTAGGCTGGGTGGCCCAGGCACCATTGAGGGGATCAATGGAAGCACCCATGGGCATCCAATATAGATGGGATTTTTCATTTCATGGGTGGGGAAAATGTCATTTTCCTCTTCTTATTTCTTGTTGGATACGTGTTGCAGTTTGTAGCCTTTTCCCCCTATTCTATATTAGTCAATTCATTATTCATACAAGATATAACAAATAATAATTGTAACAGTGAAAGAAAAAAACTTAGGGCATTAAATAGTGTGATGCACAAACTACATGCGCCATAGAAAAACTTCAATCAGAACAATCTTTGTTGGATGGATAGAGTGATAGCGAGTGTAATTAAAACGTGCAACTTGATGTTCCTAAAATGATGAATCAAGAACTTGAAACATGTTTTTTAGTTGTACTTTGTCTTATTTAATGTAGTATCTATTAAAAAGCTAAAAAAAAAAAAAATTAAAAAAAAATTAAAAATCAAAAGTTGATAATCATTTAATACATATTTAATGAACATTTATATGACATGACAGTACCTTCTTCGAAATATAGATATGTTTTATCTAAAAAATGAACAAGTACAGCTGATTTTTTTTTTTTCTCAAACAACTTCTTAGTTAATCCTATATAAATGGATGATCATTCAAAATATATATAAAATGATATCTAGATTGGCAGGTATCAAATATAATTATTTATTTTTCTATGTATATCATGCATTTTATTCGTAATCCTGAGTTTTTCAATGTTTTATTTTGTCACCAAATAATTCATTTCCTAAAAATAAGGCAATTTCACAAGGACCATGGTTCTACCAATATTTATTATAATAGTTTCTATTACATTTTCTTATATATTAATTTGCATAAATTAATGCCACATGGCATATCAGATGGTGACCCTACATATATTTTTTGTACATGAAATTGACAACAATAATCCTAGGTACATTCTATCCTCTTCCTTTTTTTCAAAGGGAGAAAGAGGTGTGTGGCAGAAGAAGGCCAGCCCCAAACCCGAATACGGGACGCACAACACATGTTATGATCCACTTATGCCAATTCTAGCCTGAAGAGGTTTTTTTTTTTTTTTAATAGAAATTGTGATAATTAATGTAAATCCATTCCTTTTAGATGAAATATCCAATTTTTGTTGGGTAAACAAATATCCCTTCTTATAACTAGCAAAACAGGAATGAAAATAATCATTCTCTAGTCACTAGTGATCTGCAAACTGAAATCCAAGTTGTGATGAGATCTACGAATTATGGAATTTGATGGAGAGGTTTAATGGAGAATTATCATCAGGATTTGTTAATCCAAAGATTTGTCTTTCAACTCAACTCAATCGTGCCCTAATTAAAAGGGTGAGGCTATTGGGATACAGGGATCCACTTTCGACAGCAATGCTTGAGAGAATTCACACGTCATGATTCATGCGACTCACATTGAAGTACTCTCTCTTCTGAATCAATAAACGAATCTGTTTCCCTACAATGTCTTATATTCCGTAGCTTGTGTTTGTAAGCTGGGTTTGGGTTGTAGAACCCGAAGGAAAATCTTTTACGGGTACAAGGGTTTTTTCGGTAGTGTATACCTATGTAGGTTTTGTTATAAATTTATAGTGATGGTTCATTTTCTATAAAGCGATTGTATCCTATTCTCGATTGATAGTGAGATAAATCTCATCTCAGCACGGACATAGGCAATCTTGTCAAACCATGTAAATCCTTGTTTTGTGATTGAAAATTCTATGCAAAGTATTTCAGAGTTTGTTTGTGGGTGCTCTAGCATGTGGATATCTTTCTTTCTTAATCGATCACCAATTTTTGGTAAGCAAGAGAAAGACCGTTTGAAATGTATGCACCAACCATCATTTCCTAACACTTACACTGAAGATTCGGTTTAGAAACTAGGTTGTTAGGCATATAAATGTTGAACTCGTTCAAGATGTAGAGTGATGGAAGTCATACCTCTTGGGTGGAGCCCATACATTGATACATGGAGTAGGGTCTTTCCTTACAGGTTGGATCAAGTTCTCGTACAATAACCATTCTCGTACAGAGCTGATCTGCACAGACAAAATTCACCCAACAATCAACTTTGTGGTGAATTCCATATGTATGGATCAGCCCGTACAAGAATGATTCTCATACACCATTCTCGTATGGGGCTGATCCGCACAGATAAATTCCACCCAACAACTAATTTTGTGGTGGATTTCATCTGTATGAATCAGCCCATACAAGAATAATTCTCATACAACAACCTGATCCACACTCCTTTCCTGACCAATCTCCTTCAAAAGGATTAGAACCTTAAGAGTGCACATGTCACAGTTGCTCCCACCCAAGAAATCATTTATGGGCTTCAAAGATTATGCTTTGACTATATTAGGTTGGGTTGGGTTCTAATTTATGCAACCTTCATATGGACTCAGTCATGAGACTCATAACCCAAAATAAAAATAAAAATAAAGATGGGCTCATTATAAGGTTGGGCTTGCGCTTCAAGTAGAGAGATACTCCCATGGAAGAACAGTAACCTAAGGTGGGGTTGGGTTTTAAAAAGCCCCTCCCAATCCATCCCGGTGGGGCTGAAACTTTAATGATGAGATGGGTATGGTGTCCATGCCATGGCCTACCTAAGGGTAAGGGTGTTAATTGGTTCGGTTTCGGTTTAAACAGTTTGGTTCGATTCGATTCACATATATTTTGGCTAAAACCATAATCGCACAATTTACTAAATGGTTGCACTTTCTGAAACCGCAACCATTTAGTAAGCGGTTTCGGTTTCCACGATTTTTAAACGGTTTCAATTTCAAAGTTTTAAATGGTTTCGATTTCGGTTTATTTCATATGGTTTCTAAATGGTTAGCAATCGGTTTGCTAGTTTATTCGCATGTTTACTAAAATTTGCTTTTGGTGATAAATGATTCAATCTTGAGAATATGAAAATGCAAACCATTAT
This sequence comes from Macadamia integrifolia, assembly GCF_013358625.1. NCBI lineage: Eukaryota > Viridiplantae > Streptophyta > Magnoliopsida > Proteales > Proteaceae > Macadamia > Macadamia integrifolia. The sequence continues at coordinate 5,014,184 of NC_056564.1, read as the reverse complement.
GTTTTCTTAAAACAACCAAACAACTAAACAAAAGAAAACATTTTGATAGAAAATAGTCTCAAGCGCATCTAATAAGTCAGTAAGTAATGCTTACAGTAGAGATTTTCTCCTTCTCCCCCTCCTAGAATTATGTGTTATAATATTAGAAAATATATAATTAATATGCCATGGTATAAGCAAAAATTGCATTTTTATCAGTATACATTCTACTTAGTGCATTGGATTAATTTAATTGGCATTCCAAACAATGAGCAAGCTACCTCTAAAATTACTTGCAGGCTTGCAACACTCAATCTTTGAATCAAATGAGATACTGATGATATTTTGCAACCACCTTATTTAATTTTTAAATGGGTTAATTGGATCGATTTTGACAGTTTAAATGGTTCGATTTTCACGGTTTCAATTCAGTTTGAAACCACGGGTTAAACGGCTCGGTTCGATTTCAACCCATTTAGCTAATCGGCCTAAAACTTGAAAGCATAACTGAACCATTTACTAAACGGTTTTGCGATTTCAGTGCAAACGGCTCGGTTTCAAATTCACATCCTTACATAAGGGTGTCCAATTTGGGAACTAAATCGAGAAAAATCCCAGTAAAACCCTACAGAGCTAGACTGTCTCTTTAATAAACTTGATGGCTCTCGAAGGGGTTTCTCAATGGTTTTAGAACAAGGAATTGGATGGAATGAAAACTGTCCGTTTCATCGCATGGGGAATTAAAGGGAAGAGAGGAGAAGTAAAATTTTCATATTTAAAAAAAAAAAAAAAAAAAGTTTGTAGTCATTATCCCATGTAACTATATCATTAACTTGTGTTTCATATTTGATTATTAAATTTCACTTTACTTTGTACCCAAAACTTTTTGCTATAATATGTGAAATGTATTATTACTAAAGCTACATTTGGTAGTAATTCAGTTCCAGAAATGATGTTTCTTGTTCTGTTGGATTTTATATTATACAATATAAAATATTACTTTAGTAAAGTTAAAGTTTCAAATAATGTTTAAAACTTTTTCCCCCCTTTTAACTTTTTGAATATTGTTTGTACACTAGTAAGGATAAGTAGAGAGCTAAAAGTAGTTTTTCTCAAGTTTGTTTAGTCCCACATCAGAAGTGGATGAAAGGTGTGAGGGGGTTTATATGTGGGAATGTTTCTTAGGGATGCAAGCACTTGAGAGAGGTGCTCTCCCTTGTAATGTGTGTGTACGGGTTCTTGGGTTCCTTTTGAATCTCGCACTTTGAGTCAGGCCGTGGCCAAGGTCAGTAAGTGTGTTTTGGAAACCTCTTTGTGGAAAAAAGTGCTCTCTCCTACTGTCCTTTTCTTTGGTCAACCCGATTGCATACTAGTATGGGGCCTTCAAATACCTTAAGGAGGGTATTCTTATACGATTCAACTCTACACTTTTGAAGGCCTTTTGTTTACAATTCTGCATATTTTCTGAGTGTTCTTAAGACAAACAATGACTGTTTTACCAAAAACCTCTCTGTTTACAACCATGTCGTACATGGTATACATTGAGTATCACCTTTGGTTTTCCCTATTGCAATAACTTATTGGAGTTGCGCCTTAAGAGATTGGGGAGTTGTTTTATCTTGGAGGTGAGGACTTTGGTCAACCCGGTTGCATACTAGTACGGGGCGTTCAAATACCTTAAGGAGAGTATTCTTATACGACTCAACTCTACACTTTTGAAGGACCTTTGTTTACAATTCTACATATTTGTATTGACTTGTAAGTGATACTTTCCTTCTTCATTTAATAATATTTAATTGAGGAATTTGTCAAAGTCTTATTTATGCCTATTGCCATATTATGTTTCTACATGTTCAAAACAAAATTTTCAGTTTCTGTATCAAAATGCCGTTAAAAAAAAAAAAAATTATGTTTAGTAAGCCTGTTTAAAAAACGATTACCCTAGTTGTTCCTTTTTTTTTTTTATATTTGAAACTAAACCGAAATGACGGAACAAGATTCCATCGTTCCATCATTTCTCGTTTCTAGGGTTTTTTTTTTTTTCCTTTTCATTCCAAAGAAACCGAAAAACAAGAGGCTCACACTAAACGCTTTATTCCGTTTTTTGTTCCCATAAAACGAAAAAATATCACCCTAAATATGATTAAGAAATGCAATAGTTTATAATCACATGGGTCACATAGAGTAATGATTATAACACTTCCCATCCACTTAAATATCCCGTACAACCAAACATAATGGTGAGGACCCATTTATAATGGATTTATAAGCACTCAATTACACAAGTTCATACAAACATTTAATTTACATGTAAATGTAATGTAGAGCATATATGGGTCTAAAAGAAACAGAACAAAACTTTTTTTTTTGGGTTAAAAAAACAAAACAAAACAATAACTTCTGAAAGAGAGAAAATTTTATTAGGAAGCCAAGATCGAGTGGCGTTTATTGTTTCCAATAAAAGCTTGGCGAAGCAGCAAGTACCCATTCCTGTAATGATCCAAGGAGAAGCAAAGCTGACGAATGGCCTCTCGTTTCTCCTCTTCACCGTTGGATATGACCATCCTCTGCCTCTCCACCTCCTCCTCCAGTCCCCTCACTTTCCCTCCCAGTTCCTCCATCACCTTCCTCCCCCTCTCTGCCCCTACCAACATCTCCATCTGCTCCATGTGTAATCTCTTCATATGCTCTATCCGATCGTCCCTGCAACTCACCTCAGCCATCATCGTCTCTACCTTCGCCTTCAGCCCATCTCTCTCTGCAACTAGCATGTCGTATTTTAGTTTTAGTGCGCCAAGGTCTTTGTTCAATGCTTCCACATCGTCTCCTCTCTGTGCAATGCCCACCTCCAATCGCTCTATCTCTTCCTCCAGAGATCTCCCCCTTGATTCCCAATCTCTGAGTTTCGTCTCCTGCTGGTCACGTTCCTCTGTCACCTTTGAAATTTCAGCCTCCAACCTCTCCTCCGCAGAGGAATTCTGGGCAATTTTGGATATTTCTTCTCTCAATACGTCTGCTTCCAATTCAATAATCTCCGACCCATCCACAGGAACCTGACAGACACGATCGCTGGTTCCCTCTTCCAAAGAGCGTTTATCATTCTCTTGCTCAAACTTCAATCTCGCAATTTCGTCTTCCTTGTCCCGAAGCCTTCTGTTTGCAATTTTCAGAATTTCAATCGAAGACCCAGAATCTAAGGCCGAAACACTAGTCGCCAAACCAGCAATCTCTTCCTGTAGATCGAACGACCGCCCTTCCCCTGATTTATTATCGGTCTCCACCACCTGAATATCCTTCTGCGCTAATTCAAGCTGAGCCTGAGAACTATGGGTAAGCTTCATTGTTTCATCATCCCCAAGCTTACGCTTCAATCTGGAAATCTCTTCTTCTGCGAGCTTCAGCTTTTCGTTTGCAAGTCTCAGCTGTTCCTCGTATCCTGCCATCTTACCTAGCAGTTTCTCATAATTCGAATTATTATCAGCGGTCTTTGCATTACCACCATCTCTGTTTCCTTCCTCATCCTCATGAAGTCTCTCTTTCAAGTCCCCAAGCTCAATCTCCAATTCGATAATCCGCCGATGTAGTACTCCTTCGCCATTGTCATTGACGGGTGGACCAGAGTAATTGTTGACAGACAATGTATCATCAGAGTCCAAGTCAGAATCAGGCGAAGATGACGATGAATGGTCACCATCCTTTTGGGTAAGGTCATTGCTGCTTCCTCCGGCAGAACTCAGAAAGAAATCAAAACCAGCAGCCCTGTGGGTACTCCTAAGAGGCATGGATCTTCCATTAGGTATTGGTATTGAAGAGATTTGTTCAGAGCCCGCATCGGAAATGCTGGAAATGCTGGAGATCCTGGGAATGCCAGAGCTCTGCGAATTGAACTCAGAGGGAATGTTTTTGCGTAATTCTCCTGTCAAGTTATTGTATCTTTCGGCAAGAGAACTGTACATCCGATAGAAATCCTTGACAAGGGAGACGATCTCAGGTCTCTTTTGGTAATACATATCAGCCTTCTTAGCAAACGAGTCTCCGTCGCCTTCGATCAGCTTCAGCATCTGTTTGACGCTGCTGCCCATCTCTGTTGTCATCAAGAGAATTTTAGTCATTTTTTAGTGATTGTACACATCTTGGTAAGAAACTGAAATGGAAGACTTCTTCAAACTGATCATGGGCAGTGAGGAGCTGTGTGTTATATACAGATGCAAAATTTGGAAAAGTTTAACCGTTGGGCAGTTGAGGTTTGGAAGTGCGCGCAAAGGTTGAGGAGAGAAAAAGGGGAGGAAGGGGTCAAAGCTGGTCAAGATTTTCCAGTTTCAATCAAACGCGGTTATATGACCCAAGGAGACTAATTTCTAGCCTTTCCCATGGTCTAATCGGACTCCTTCCTAGCCAACAACATTAGTGGGAAAACCCTCATATTCCTTCCTAGCCCTCCGACAACATAGTATAGGACTCCCTCCTACCCATCAACATTTGTGGGAAAATCCTCATCTTCCTTCCTAGCCCTCCCACAACCCATAAACATGAAAATTGTATAGATTCCTTTATACCCTTATTATATAACATATAATGAGATCCACATTGATGCTCTCTTTCTTATTCTGACCATGAGAGTCCCTTATGAACCCACATGGATGACATTATTTTCTAACCCCTCATTGGTTTAATATGTAAAATTGAATTGGATCGATCAAGATCGTCTGGATTGGATCAAATCAGTATCAGCCAAGACCAATCCCCAATCCTGACTTATTCGATACCAATCCATTGATAAGGTATAAAGGCAAAATGATCCCAAAAAGAAAAGGAGGGGGTAAATCTATCCAATTCAATCCGATTGAGATCGATCCTGAATTTTAAAACCTACTCACTAGAAAAAGAAGTGTCATACTAAAAGGAATAAAAAGAAGGTAAAGTTCAACTTCGTCACCACCCTTGTTGTACATTAAGACTACTGTAGCCTGTAGGGCAAGGTGACTAATGTTGGTAAGACAATTGTAAATGTGGCTAATTGACAGAGTTTCCCACGCTTCGTATGTTTTGTTTTATTTCTCTTTCCATTCTTTCTTCTCAAACAAATTTATATTTTTACTTGCAATTGAAAGATAATGAAAGGTGAAATTTATATACAGTTTCTTACCCTCCAGATTTTCGGTCACCCATTTTGAACTTTTCGAGGAAATATAGCTATCCCCCCACCAAGAATTTAATTTTCTTGTTTCTGCCCTCTTCAAATTCGTGCTCATTTTGGCCTGAGGTATACATACAAACAGCGTTATCCCAAAGCCAAGAAAACAAACCTCAGATTTTAAACCAAAAGCAAGTCAATGAGATTAAAAAGGTACAAGAAGGCATGGATCATTGTTAGAGAATGGACTGTAATAAAGTTGTGTTTTAGGCATTTATAACCAAAGTGACCCTGATTAAAGCAGAAGCAGGAAATGGATTTGAATATTGGCTCTGCATTAGTTGAGCACAGCTATTTAAATGAGATTTCAGACACCAAAATTTCTCCGGAATTTCCACCATATACAGTTGATTTTTATACAAGTTACTTACTATAATTGAAAAGGTTGAAGGGTTGGAATGAAAGTAACCAAAGATGTTTGCGTCAATGATAGAGAGGTTAACCATTGAGCAATCCTCTTTCACCCAATTAATGAAGTTTGAGAGATTGAGAGAGGAAAGAACTTCATGATTCTTTACTGCATAAAGTGAGAACCTTGGGAAAATGAGAATTTTTTTTCTTTTGGGTTGTTGTGGGGGGGGGGGGGGGGGGAGGGAAAATATCCCAAAACAAAGAACAAATGTGACTTGAGTGGACTAACAAAATTCTATCAAGTTGGTGGGATATTGACAGAATAGTCAATCAACCAAGGCATACAGAGAACAAATGTGGCAAGCAGAGGATGATGAGAAGGGTGAAATACAAGATCAGAAGGGTTAAACTGAGAGAGGAAGGTGGGAGGTTAGGGACAACCTCTATGTACGGAGAAAAGATGAGGAAGGTCCATTGAGATGGTTTAGTCATCAACAATAAAGACCAATTACCACGCCAAAGACAGAAAGTATAACTAAACCCATCAGAGTGAAGGTAGTGGCTCGAGTGGATTACGTGTTGTTTAACAAAATATAAGGCTACAGATAAGAGTTGAATGGTGGGAACTGAGTGTGCCAACCTCATACAATTAAGAATTGTCCCCAAGCAACCATTCCAAAAGAGGGAGGTGGGGGTGGGGAGGAAGAAAAGAGGAGAAAAGAAAAGGGCACAACGTTATGAAATGGACAATCACATCATATTTCTGCTACTTTCTTGCAAATGGAAATGCATACATCAATCCATATCCATTGTATCCTAATATAACTAACGAATTTAACAGTTTGCATTGTAATTCCTTGAAAAAGCATATAATAGCAGATAAATGTTCTGTCATGGAATACAATAAAATTTTTTTTTTTTGGTCAAAAAATTGAATTTATCATAGCATTGTGCTGTAATAGGCTAAGGGTCTACAATTGTGGATTCATGCAAGAGATTGGACCTGAAGTAAGAGTTGAGATTCCCTATAAACCTCCATCAACTGGAACAGAGGGAAGAACCTAGATAAAGTCTTGTATAGTCACATATTCTACTATTTAAACAAAAAGTTCAATTGGAAATTGTGGGTGTAGGGTCACAGGTTCTTAGTGGATGGCTCCTGTAGGGATGTCACGTAAAGCTGTAGTCCTTCATGTTCCCAGATGTCAAGTAAGGTTCTAGTTAGTGGGTTGGGCACAGCTCCCATGTGAGCCTCCCAACTTTGTAACAGAGGAAACTTTTTTTGAAATAATTCTCCACTGCATCTTCAGGAAGATAGGTCTATTATTTGTGTGACTATTGAAGCATGAAGAAAAGCTTAAGATACTGATTAAGGGCTTAAACCCAATAGAGATCCATCTCTAAACTGTAAGTAAAGATCCTAATCCTGTAGCTTAATTCAACCCCATTTCGCTCTGGATTCTCTGCTATCATCTCATGGTCCCCAAGACAGAAAAATTACTGGGAAAAGAAAGCATATGGTACTGGTTATAGTGATTCCATATCATTATAATGGTGGTGGAAAGGTGTATTCATGGCAGGCACTTCTTTGTAATAGTGACTGGAGGAGGGCCAAGTGGCCAACAGTTGCAGAGGAGCGACAACGGCCCAGTGCGTGTGTGGGTGTTGGCCTACCACTGTGATCTGTCATCGAGCAAAATGTCCAGCCACTTCCATGAAAGGTTAACAAAAGCTGAAACCAATCATCCCTAAAATAAAAAGAAACGAATAAAAAAATGATTTGACTACTATTAGCTGCTCTATTTTAATAACTTCAAAACAAGTATACTGACCATAGTACCCTCACAAAACAGTTCTAAAATAGACTAAAAACAGAGATTAACTAGGATAATTACAGGGTAAGCTAGAGCCACAGACGAGGGTATTATCGTCACAATGCAATTACCGAAGAATCTAGAATAATCTCCCAGAGAAAATCCCTCAAGAAAAGCTCGGCGGTGTGAGCCGTGTGGTTACTGTGGCGTGTTCTAATTTCTCCCAAAACCTAAGTATTGTCCCTTTTGATTTTCTTCTCCAAGATCAGAAAACTATTACGATGAATCCACGAACAGAGTTCAAGTATAAGAGACTAGAGAAGAAGAAGTTCAAAATTTCTGAGAAAACCACACAGTACAATACAAAGAAAACTCATACTCTTCCAATTTCAAGAGTAAAAGGAGGAATCTCTTGGCATTGATCAGAAAAAGAATTCTAAATCCTGTGAGAATAGTAAAATGAAATCAATGAAAGATAACCTACATCACCAACATCCGAATCAGAAACGGGAGTCACTGGGAAAACAGACGAAATTTCAATAAAGAACATGAAAGTAAATGGGGAAATAAGTTTCAGTGTCACAGATCAGAACTCAGAACCAGCAAAAGCTTCCAAAAATGAGGTACTGATTACTGACCTTCTCCGGTGAATGGAAGCTCGACAATGCAAAGTGCTTGAAATCTTCAAAACTATCGCGAGGAAGAAATGTCCAGAGAGATCCGTGAGAGATAATGAGATAGAAATCATAAAACCCTGTTTAACTTTAAAGATCACATCGAAGATCAAACTCAGAGATTCAAATACCCAGTTGTCCACCCCAATAAAGATTTTAAAAATGGTGGATAAGATAAGAATGGGTCATTATTCATGATCATGGTATGGCAATACCTGCAAATAGAGAGAGACAGAGAGAGAGCGCAACTGCCACCTTAACGAGGGAAAGTCGGAAATGCCCGAGTTCCCGGCTGTTCTATTCATACGTAAATGACGGTAATACCCTTACGTGTAAACTATAATCCAAAAAAGAAAGGACTTCCATCAAAGAGTGGGCCCACGATGTGCTTGTGTGGCTAGAGTAGGGGTGTCAGCTAGTCGGGCCAGTCCTGTTTCGGTCAGGCTTAATCGGGCTTGAAGACATTCAAAGGCTGCATCGTGTCCGTCCATTTAACTAATCGGACTTAGTTATTGAGGGCATGGTACGCTTTATATTCGATCGGTCGACCTCAGGCTATTATCGGGTTACCTTAATCGGGCTTTAGTCGGGTCATAATCGGGCTACAAACATGTTTAATGTTAAACGGACCCTCTTTAAAATGTGCTCTTATATTCCAACCCACTCATGCAAGCCCAAAAAAATGACAATAAATCAATAAATGATACCTGATGCGGCAAAAATTGACCGGATGATCTTTCCTGCAATTCCTGGTGCTTTGGTCGACCTGCACAGAAGAGATGATAAGGGAGAGCCGGGCTGACCCGACGGGGGACTCTCCGATGTCTAAGTCAAATCTTTCCACAGCAGATGCTCAAGAGAGTTTTTCCAGTAAAAATGAGTGATTGATCGATCCTCTATGATGGAGGCTTACCTTGGTATTTATAGGCTGCTGATGGAGAGAGAAGGAGGGGCATTTGTGGAGAGTCCAGTTTAGGCGTAGAGTCCTTGAGGGGAGTGGCACTGTGATTTTGAGAATATTCTGGATTTCAGGGCATATTCTGGGAATATTCTCTGTTGATCTCAGAAGTGCAAGTCGTGAGAGGGGTGGACCTCCCTGATGATGTATAGTGGATAGAGTCCTTCCCCCATGATTAGGGATCACGTCCTTTGAATGTAGGAGTGGATGTGTGCATGTTTCTAGGTGCATTACTTGACTGTGCCTAGCTGAGGTGACAGGTTGGTCAAGCCAAGGTGACTGGTAGTACGGCCTGATGGAGGGCCGATGTGGCAGCACGACTTAATGGAGGGCTGAGGTGGTAGCACGACCTGATGGAGGGCCGAGGAAGTGGGTCAATCCTGTTCAAGTTTGTAGACAAGCTTCAACCGTGCTAAGGAAGGGGACATAGTTTGCCTCATCAATACCAAATATAACCATTATTTAAAATGTAAACATATATTTACTTATTAGTTTTTACTCTTTAATTTGGGGGGTAAAATAGGTATTCTAAAATCATTAAAGGGTCGAGCCAGGCCAGTACACAACAGGCCGATCTCGATCGGATGTTATTCGATCAGTCTCGATCAGGTGTCCGACGGTCCAAGTAGCAAAACCAAGACCGACCGTTTGTAAACGGGTCGGGCTCAAGCCCGACACGTTTAATAAACAGTTCGGGCCAAGCCGGTCTATAAATGATCAGTCCCGGTCAATTTAGTCGAGTCAGGCCACGAATTGACACCCCTAGGCTAGAGACTTGAATTCGTACTTGCTTTGCAAACCTGGTTTTTGAAGCTTTTGTTGCCCTCCAATAAGGCCATGTTTGGTAAAACACCGGTGGAGTGTTTTGACAAAAAAATTTCCCTTTACGATAGTAAACACTAAGCAGCATGAAAAATGTGTTGGTAGAAGATTGTTCTATTTTCTTGCTCTCATGAATTGAATTGTATTTTTAATATAGATTTGCTTTCTCACCCATTGTAAATTGACCTTGCATTTGCCAATACCCTTGTTTTACTCTAAGCAATTGAACACATGTGTTTCTACTATTTCAAAAATTAGAATCACATCGATCAAATCAGTTAACTTGAATCAAAATCGATTGAGTATTTCAGATTTCGGCTGATTCAAGGGCTTTGGTTATCCCCACCCTGACTCCGGTTATAATAATCTTGTGTATGCCACATCAGTGCTCTTCCTCTTGGTCTTC
>NC_056564.1:4956846-5003966 GCF_013358625.1 Macadamia integrifolia | reverse complement strand
TTTTTTTTTTCTCCCTCTCTCTTTATTTATTACTAAATGATTTCTTTTTCTCATAAAAATGTTCTTCAAAAGCAAACACTTGTACAAGTGCTTATAGTGCAGATGCCTTTATGCCAAACGCGACCTTGCTAAGAAAGGTTTTGTACCAATTAGCGATAATATTGCAAGTACAGGGGTAATTTGGGGTTAGAATGTGTTTGAACGTCGAGACGTGAAAAGAAAACCAACACAATGTGGGTCCTCGAAAGTCTGACGTCACACGTCGTGCCTTCCGCAACAAATTCATATGCTGGCGGGAAAATAACACGTTTTATAAAGTCAAATCTTAATGGGCTTACGTGTACCAGTAGGCCGACAATAAACCTGCAGCCCGGAAACCGGTCGAGCCGTTAAGGGAAGGACGCCGACTTCCCTCCTTTTTCAATTTTTCTGGATCGAGGATGGCTTTGACTTAGCCCGACAGGACCGGATCAGGGTCGGTATTTCCCAGCTTGAAATTGGGCCGGGCTGGGATAAGCGCTTGCAGATTAGACCCGGGTTTCTGAAAATGCAGCCCGATTCTCCAAGTCCTAATCAAATGTAGGTCACGTATTACATACACATACACGGTTATGTGATGAAATGTGTCATTCTGCGTTCATAAATGAGTCCTTTATGGGGTGTTTGGTTTGGTAAATCAAATGGTGTATGTATCGGATATGAATGTCAATCTTTTGATGGACATTCTTTTGAATTATGTTTTTTTCTGAAAAATCGTTTGGTTGCCTTAAGGTTAGTATATGTTTCTCGCGGATTGAGATATTGGCTTCCGTAGAGAACGTATTTTCACTTTCTCCTTTTATACTAGGTGGTAAAAAGGTTGCTCAAATCTGAGTTTAAGTGTTGAGGTAAACTCAGATTTGAAACACACCCTTTGTAATATGGTCATTCATGGGAAGTAGAATGCTCACTTATGAGGTTCATCCTAGTGGAATCAAACAACTCCAAAAATTAAGAATTATCATTCTAAAGAATATCATCCCAAAGATTTACCGAACCAAACACCCCCTAAATGCTGCCATTAAGGGTACACATGGAGCCGTGGAGGGACATTTCATCGATTAATCGTATGTCTTTGTATGGGTAGGTGATTCAGTTCTGAGCTAGGACATATCAAGTAAATAAATGCCATACCTATGCTTCATCAGATATAGTGATACCACAACCAATGCATTAGGATTTAGGGGTGATGCAAGTTACCTGCTTTACATATTTTCAAGGTGTGATTTTTCAGCAATTGAATAGTAAGTTTCTGTTTGAGAGTGGTCTCTACATTCAAACATAAGGATGTCACTCTAGGAGGGACATGGTGGTCATTAGAAAAGAATTTTCCAAAGGCGTTTTGGAAAATTTGATCATATGATAAATATAAATTTTTTTATTTATTATGAATAATCAACTTACATATACACATATATATATATATATATTTTAAATTATAGGATAGGGTGCAAAAATCGCTTTCATAAATGGGAAGCCTACATGGCTAAGAAAGAGAAAGAGTATCAAAGTAATGAAAGAATGTGGAAAAATGTCTGCCCATCTAATTTGCATAAAATAATTTTACCTCATCGTACATTCCTTGCTTGTGCACCTCTTCTAATTGGTCATCGCATTGATGCAATGGCCATGCAACCAGATAAGGATCCCCAACCCAAGAAGATAAAAGAAAAACCCACCATGTGAGAATGAATCATCATGAATGAGATGCGAGAACCGCAAGAGAAAGCATATCAAGAGTCCCTGGTCACAAGGTAACCATGTAGCATGCCCCCATACATCCACCTTTGCATTGAATGCCTCATGCAACCTTATCTGAAAAAAAAAATAAATAAATAAATAAATAAATAAATAAAAATAAAAGGCCACCAATTGTGCTAGAAGTTGTATCCAGTTTATGTATATTTTTCCATATGATATTGTTTGGTTTTATATCGAGAAGGAAATTTTATTAGTGGGAAGGGTGGAGAAAGAGCAGATAGGGTTAGGGTTTAAAATCTTAGAACCAATCCAGTTGATTCTCATTGGATCGAAGAATTGGTCCAAAGTTGCCTTAACCCTAGAATTTGGAATGGAATCGACCAAAATCAACCGACTCAAATTCTGATTCCAGTTTTCAAAACACTGGCTAAGGGCAAGAAAGAATCATTCACCATGATTCATCGATGCCGTGCAATAAAGGGGAGATATATGGGAGAGAAGGGGACACATCAAGACCATCTCCTCCTTCACTAAGCGGTGAGAGAAAACTTTGTTGGGAATGACCTCAGTAAATTGGGCCTATGAATTCTCCAATGGTTTCAGAAGTGGAATTGGGCTAAATTAGGGCTATGGAGACCACAGTGGGTTCAAAAGTGGATTTGCGGCTTTGTCGGGAATGACCTTATCGAGAATTTTCAACTCTTTGTCTCTTGCTAGAATACCTTTTTATAGTTGAGTTGGGCTTTCCTTAGATATGATGTGGGCCTCGGCCCCTAAATTCTCACTGATTGATTGGGCTTTAAGCTCACTTCAGCTGGGCTGGGTTTGGTTACAAGGGAAATGGGATGGGAAGTGAAGTGAAGCGATTTTTTTTTCTCTTTTGAGTCGTTTGGTTGCAACAGAAGTGAAGTGAAATTAATTTATCATAGTTGTTTGGTTGGATGTAAAATTGATGTAAAATTTTAAAAAACTAATAATCCAACCAAACCTTTCAAAAGAGATTTTGAGGGGGGGGGAGGGGAGGAGTATTTTTCAATCCATAACCCACCCAGCTCCTCACAATTTATATTGGTTATGTAAATCAGGTCATTCAAGGTATGTACCAAATCAAACCAAATGTCATCAGATACTATGTCCTATCACTAACCAAAATAAACCATTTAATTATATATATGAAATGAATGCAGCATAAATAAATATTTAAAATGTTACAAAAGATGATCACAAAGAAAACAGTAATAGATCACAAGTGATAATGACTGGAAGACCCATTCCAAAAGTCTTTTGATCAAAATAAACTCAATTGAGTTGCATGAGAGAGAGAGAGAGAGAGATCATGAGAGTAGGGTTTTTTTTTTTCTTCCTATTTTGGTGGGGAAATAAAAAAGGGAAATTTTAATGGTTAAGTGAAATTTTTTTCACATGTAAAATATATTTCCCTTGCAATCAAACATCTAAATTTATTTTTTTTGGGAAAAAAAATCCACTTTACATTAAAAATTTGCATTCCCCTTGTAATCAAACAAAACTGTATGATATGAGTAAAGGGAAATATTTTCTGTTTGGGAGCATTGGAGCGTGGTGCTCTCATGTGTTTCTCTCTCGATATCTTTGCCCCTGTTAGAGGAGGAAAGAGATAAGACACAAGGGGCATTAGCGTAAGCCATGCTCCCGACCAAAGAACACTTTCCCTTATGATAACCCACCAAAACCCATAATCCATTGCCCAGCATCTCCGTCTTGTACAAATTTAATATTAAGCTTATACCAATGTAATGGCTCTCTAAATGCGTCAAGACTCAAGACCAAACATTCTCCGTCAAGTGAAAGCTTTGCAACATGACAAAAACATCTGTTGTTATAGGAAGAGGGATCAACTTATAGTCAGGGTCATCTCTTCATGTGCGTACACCCTCCTTAGGATCTCACGTTGTCCATAAGTTGCGGGATGATCCAGAAGGAGAGTACCCACATGAAAAACGGATCATATATGCATAAAGGGAGAGAGGAATTTCAGTGGCAACTCATAATTTTACATAAACCATGGCCGTATGCCGACCTTTATCCTATTATTGATGACAAACCTGCATTAATGGTCAATTGTTTCAGCACTACCAAACCTTATAACCTCTAAAAGTCTCCACCGTGGAGATCAGGAAGCGTGTTCCATTAACCTTAAAAACACTTTCATTAAGCGTTTGACGCCTACATTGCAACAGTGGTAGAGACAGAGGGAGAGAGAGAGAGAGATTCATTAATAAGTGATGTAGCCACTGTCACCCACCAACTCGTGGAGACAGCAATAGGTGGGAGTGGGAGACCCACCCCTCTCCCAAATGCTTGGGTCCTTTTTCTCTCCTCCTCAACCCAATTGACACTTTCACAGGTTCAGATCAGTTCAGCCCTTTTTCTCTTTCTCACTTTCTGTGTATTTGTACTTTGTGAAGGAAACAGAACAGTTAAAAGTGGAAGAGACCTTTTCTTGGTGCACTCCAACCCAAATGATATGTAAAGGCACTAACTTGGATGAGGAGGGCCCTTGAGAAGGTCACCTTCCACAATCCTCACACATGACTTTCCTGCTCTGTAATGTCAAATCAGTATCAGATTGGGCCACTAGAGGGTATCTCTCCTAACACCCATCTCGAGACAAGCGTGAGAAAGAGACAACTCATGTGAGTGAGGCCCTTTCATTAATTTATCTTTTAGAGGAGTGGGTATTCCATATCTTCTCTATAAAGACCCAATTTAACTACTTTTGGGTTTGTTGTTGGATGGTCAATTTAAGTTGGTTTTTTGTAATTTGGAATCAAATTTCCATGCTTTGTATTAGCCCACTTTGTATTCAATCTTCTTCTCAACTAACAAAAGAAGAACACAAGGCTTAAAATTGGGAGGAGAAAATAATTGAATGGAACCAAGTCTTTCAAAACCTAGTGATTTTTGGCTTCCATCACATGCTTGTTTCATATGGGCCTATCTCAAATTCATACTTTTTTTTCTTTCTCTATCTATTGATATTCCCAAGAGAAGATGCCAACACAACGGCCCACCTATGTCTATACTCTGTCAATTGACATGTTAGCAGTCTCTCTCTTTCAACACAATGGCCCACTTATATTTACATTAGAGAGTTCTCTCTCTCTCTCTACTAGTTAGGTCCACTTGATTTCAAAATTTAGGTGACTGTCTATCGGTTGGGTTTGGTTATATTCAATTGGATACTGAATCAAATAAACCAAACTGTTAAGTCGAAGTTTAGTTTTAGTTTGATTTGGTAACTCTTTTACTGTTAGTGTACGGTGTCTTGTATCCGATTGTAATTTAATCTAGGGAGTATTGATGCAGACCCTCCAACAGAACGACAAGATGCCCCCCTACATAGCAGGAGTCCTACTCAAATTTTTTATTTGAGACTTGTTCACTAAAGGCAATTTTGTACTTTCTACTATTAAGGTTTTTCGTTATATAATTGTAGCGAGATTCTCTTTCTCTGTAAGCAATTTGAGAGATGTGTGAGGGCCAGTGTTGTAACCCTATTCTCCATTGATAGTGAAGCAAAGATCTCATCTCATGGAGGACGTAGGCAATGTTATTGAACCTCGTAAATCTGTGTACATTATTTATTTTTGTTTTTCTATTCTTTTTTGCATCATTTTAGGATTGATTTTTTTATATTTACCTTTTCTGATTTTTATAAAATGAATCTAGCATGGGACTGTATCAATATCAACCATACCAATCTGATTCTGGTGCCTCTATCCATGATCCTTGGAGACTTGAAAACCAAACATATAATCATGCTTGCCTAGACTTTGTAAAGTCTATTGCTTGTCCCAGCACGGACCTAGGATTGAACCCCTCTTTGATCACTTCTCTAGTTCCTTCCAAGCTTCTTCCATATAACACGCTTTCATGGACTTTTTATTTGAATTATATTGGATGTCAAGGGCCACTATCAAAGTACCAAACCTTATCCCTACTGATCATGGTTGCTTTAATAATTTAATTATTTCATTTTTTTATATTTGAGGTTTATCATCTAGTAATCGTTGACATTGATATTATTATTTTTTTTTTTAATTATTTCGGTTTGTCTTGTTTCCTTCCTTCGATTCCTCTTTCCATAATATAAGATGTTCGTTCTTTAAAGTATTATATATTCTATCTTCTAAGAGAAAAAAATTTCCTTTATTTTTTTTATGGTTAATTAAATCAGTAATGCACCACCATCCTAATTAAAGACGACGTTTTATAGAAAGATAAAATAAAAAAATAAAAACCTAACTTATATTAGTTAAAATTTTCATTGAGGTGATTAATCATTAATCTACTATATGAAAGATTTCTTGATTATGTAGATCTCTTTGCCGGGTGATGTTGGGCGATTCATCCCAATATTAGTATTCATCACTATATACGAAGGTTCCAATGGAAACATTCTCAATAGCTTTTTTTGTGGAAACATTCTTAGTAGTTGATCTTTGATAACATTGCTTACTAATTGTTATATTCAAAAGAACAAGGGGGAAAGAAAAAAAAAAAACTAGTCCGAGGGTGTGAATTAGAGGTTTCAAATTTTCCCGATCTGATAGGATTGATCGAAAAACCAAAACCGGACCCAGACCGACTGAATCCTTACCGGTTTGGATTTAAAAAATAATATAAATATCGATCGATTTTTATTTTGATGTTGGTTTAAAATAATTAAAAATCAGCCCAATTCTATCTTTAATTATTGAAATAAACAGGTAAATTTTAATATTTTTTAATTTATTATTTATAGACTTAATCATTTGGGTTATAATTGATCATAACTACTAAAAATTAAGCTATACTAATCTATAACTATCTTAATCACTTTTCAATTATTATTTCTGGACTAAAGTAAAAAAAAAAAAATCCAGTATTTTACAGAACTCTTCTATTCATACATTTTTGTATATACATATGCTACAAGTAGCTATCTAAGTCCTTAATCTGTAGCTTATCTAGTAATTTATTATAGTGAGATTGATTGAATATCATTCCCCAACTACTTCCTTTGACAAACATGAAACTCCAAAGTTACAGCCATTAGGCAGATCACCTTTACATATGTTTTTTAACAAATCCTACCCCTTCTTGGTATCCCATATTGAATCACTCTGTTGTTAGAAACAGAAGGAGCCAAAACAATCCTAGGATTTAGAAGTCATCATAAGTTAATCATGACAACATCCATTTAGGGTGGGCCCTCTTTGGTGGGGCCATCCTGCTCTTTTTCCCTTCAGGCATAGGGGTCCCACCAAGTGATCAGTTGGGGTTGCTCAAAAAGTATCCAAGGAAGCAAGGACCACCTACAATCCTTAATCTTTATAGGGGAATAGACCATCTTGAATTCTTCAAGGTAACAGAAAACATACCATAATAATATACAATAAGGTGCCCAAGAAAGCTAAGTGAGCAATCATTCGCTATTTAATGGTCTAAACGAAAGGTTCCAGAGACAAAGAGACAGAAATCAAGCTTTCTTGAGAGGGGTTTTATAGTTTAAAGTGGCTGTTTGCTATATACATAATTACATATTATAGTTGATTCTCACGTCATTTATTTGTATGTTACTTATGGCTTCATGCCCTGGTTAGTGGGTGTTTAATGCTCTTTATTGTTTTCAGTGAAAGTTGAATGACTCGATCCATGCAGTTGTGGAGTCAGTATGGGCCCACAGGACTAGTCAAGCCAAAGACCTGGATATCCATCATTAGTAAAAAAAAAAAAAAAAAAGTAGCCTCATACATTTTTTCTCTTCAAGATTTTGGGTCTTTAGCATAAAATGATAAATGAAGAAGGGTCTACATAATAGCATTATGTGATAGAATCTTGCTTCCTTTGGAAAAATAAAAATTAGAATTTTGCAGGTAGCATGTCAAGAATTGAGATCAATCGATCAATGACAATCCTGATTTTGATCAATTCGGCTCATCTAATCTATGTATAAAAATGTGTATGAAACGAAAGAATAAAAAAAAGATAATTTTCTACTCAATTTCGAATTTATGACAATGTAAATAAATCGAAAAAACATTCTTTCTTTTATTACTTCTTATGAAACAGACTAGCTTAGCCGCAGACTAGTAGGCAGTTAGAGTGTTGGACTCTAATGTAAACCTAGGAAGGATTAAAAGTTCAACCTTCTACCCCCTTTTCACCTTTCTTGATATAATATTAAGTAGATTAGTAATTAGTAATTAGTAATAAATATAAGGGAAATTTACCGCGCCACCCCCAGGAGAATGCCACAATGATAAGACTACCCTCTCTGTTTCACCAAATTATACTCAGACCCCTTGCCGTAAGTCATGATTAAGTCAAGAGATAAAATGACCATTATACCATTTTCACTAAAAAGAGTTTGTTGGCACCTGCAGCATCGACCTAGAGTGTGCCACAAATAGCCACACGGCTGGTACAGGCAGCATCGGTTGTGGTCATGGTTTTTACCGGACCCCTCATTCATGCCTTCGAATAGCTCTGAATCAAGATATAAATCAAATCGCCGATGAAGAAAGAATTTCCAAATTTTCCCTTTTTAATTATTGGACAAACAATAAAACAAGAATCTAACCAGGGAATAACCATAATTATGAGGAACAAATACATGGGGATGGGGTAGAGAGAGAGAGACAGATTTACTTGCAATCTTAAGAATCTGAACAAATACGATCTCATTTGTTCAGTGGGCGATGAGAGAGGGTGAGAGTGATCGGGAGTTGGATTATGACTCGGTCGTGTTGTCCAAATCATCCAACGTAGACACCGGAGCATCCGTCGGCACCTGCGGCTCGGACCTAGCATGTGCCACAAATAGCCACACGGCTAGTATAGGCAGCACCGGTTGTGGTCGAGTTTTTTCCAGTAGGCCTCCTCATTCACGCCTTCGAATAGCTTGGCTGAGAGGTCTTGATGGCAGGTTTTTGTGTTTGTGTCTGGACTGAAAATGTGGCATCGAAAAGTGGGCCAAACAGAAATAGAGTCGTTCTTCAAGGAGAGATTACTTGAATCATCCAGTGTCACAGTAGCAACGCCGTAATTGGCGGTGCAGGATTCCGAAATGACGCTGCCAATGCCATAGAGGATATGGAGATTGCCGTTTTGAAGGAATTGAAAGGACCCATCTGAGTTGACGGTGCCGAAATTGCCATCGGCTTTCCAGACTGGAATGCTGTAATAGGAAATTGCAGTGTGAAGGAAGGTGGATTTGTTGAGGTGATGGTGATGAAACCAGAGAGAGAGTATTGTTGGGAGATGGTCCAGGTGGTCTTGGAATTGGAGTGTCTAAGGGTTGTTCCAGGTGATATGCTTGCAGCGAGAAGGAAGAAGAGAAGACAGAACAGAGAAGAGATTAAAATTGGAACTGAAGTACAGGGTTTCACCATCTCTCTCTTTTTCTCTCTCTACACACAAATACACATGATCTCTCACAGCAGCGGCAGAAAGGTAGAAAAACAATCTTCTGAGTTCTTTCAGAATAGAGAGATAGAGAGAGAGGGAGATATGATGAAAGAAGTCAAACTAAGGTTTTCGTTCGAGAGTATAGTCAACGTTTTATCATTTGAAATTTGGCTGAAATTCCATCGGAATCCGACGGTGGCCCCCAACAGCTTTTAAATTTCGGAGATTTTTCCAGTCCAAACACAGTTCCGTGAAATTATTGTTATTCCTGTGGTGCTTAGTGGTCGGTGAGATGGTGAGTACTTCGTTTTAGACTTTTTTTTATTACTCACAAGTGTGAGGATATAGGTACCACATGCTTGCTGATGTAGTAAGGGTATTTTGGTATTTTATAAAAAAATAATAAATGAAATCAGCATGTAAGGTATATTCATTAACAGTGACTAACAGTAAGAGGTCTGAGAATAATTTGGTGAAACAGAGGGGGTGGTATTATCATTGTAGCATTCTCCAGGGGGTGGCGCGATAAATTTCCCTAAATATAATCCAATGATCTCTTCGTGGGTCCCTGTTTAGCTTAGGAGTGGGTCTTGCATCAATCTATAATTATATAGTGACCCTTTATTGTTTCCTCGTGAATTCTTTGTTTGGCTTCTACATAGGGCTTGCACCGTTTTTAACTCTTCCTACCACTTTACAATAAATTTATTGGAAAAGATGAAATGAAGTAGGAAATTTTCATAGATGATGATAGCAACAATGTTTAGTAGTTGCTTTCCAATAATTAAAAGAAGGGAAAATTATGTCCCCCTCCTCTATAGTTTGTCGAAATTACACATGGATCGAAGGGTTTGAATGAATTACGCCCCCTCCCCTACACCTGACGGTGTTTGTTTGCTGTTAGTTTTAAAACTCAAAAGACCATTTTACCCTCTAACTAAAAGATGATAATGGAAGATTATTTTAACTCCTTTTTCATCTTTTACCCAAATACCCCAAGTCCTAAACTTAACCATTGCTTTCTGATGAAAATCTTGTCAATCTTCGGTAGAAATAATAGTGCAACTGTCCTGCAAAGGTAAGCATACCAAAAGTATGCAGTCGAGAGCTCATTGTTGAAGGTTGCAACCAAGGATTAAAGTATCGGTATCGGTCGTCGTATCGGTCGGCCAAAATTAAGATACGTATCGGAGGGAATCGTATCGTATCGGAGATACGCTAAGATACGCTAAAGATACGCACATAAATGGATAGGAAACACTTTTTTATACACATTTGCATAAAAAAATAGTTAAAAAAAGTTATATATAACATGTATTATGCATAAACAGTAAATTGAGAGTATCGCACTAAGAATCCAAGGTTTGTAATTGTCCCATAAATGTAAAATCCTTGTTCCCAACCTTGATTTCCACTTTAGTTAGAGAGAAAAATGGTTGGCAGCAACTTTGGAACAAAAACACCTCAAAAAATTATGTTTTTCTAAAAAATTACCCATTTTGGCCATTTTATGACCGTATCGGTACGTATCGGTGTGTATCGGTCGATACATACCGATACGCACCGATACGTATCGATACGTATCGATACATACCGAAACATACATTTCACTTCAATTTTGAATTTTTCATAGAGTATCGGTACGTATCGGTGAGTATCGGTGCGTATCGGTGGTGTATCGGTGCGTATCGGTGCGTATCGTAGGATACGTATCGATACATAAGGGTTTTAAAATTTTCATGATACGTATCGGTATGTATCGTGCCGATGCCTACCGATACGGATACGTATCGGCCGATACGGCACGATACGCACCGATACTTAAAACCATACTTGTATTTCTATGGGGTTAAAGTTATAGCTTTTATCTTTATATTTTGGGATTATTTGGATATGGGTTAAGTTACTCTACTTTAGGACATCTGATAGTGTGATCTATATAAATCTGGTTTTACTATTCTTTGGCAAGTTCCTATTTCTGAGTCATACTAGGAGTTCTAGATTACTTGGAAGCTATAGTTGTGGAGTCGTACTTAAATTTGAGTTTCATAGTCCTCTTTCTTAAGGCTTCTTTAACCTTGGATCCATGTAGTCAACCCCATTTAGTTGGGAAAAGGCTGAGTTGTAAGGAAGGAACTAAGGTTAGGGTCAAGTTTCTCTAAATATGGATTTATGGCGTTCACTTGCTTTTTGATCATGGAATGAATTTGAGTTTTCATTGGAAAAATCTCCAAATATGAAATTCTTGATGATTTTAGTCTTTTCACATGTTCCACTAGTTTCTCTTATCTTTATTTCTTCACATTGTGCCCCCTTTTTGTGACCTAGTGGTCGTGGATTCGAGTCAGGAAATAGCCTCTCTGCAAAAAGGGGGTAAGGATGTGTACATTATGACCTTCCCCAGACCTGCAGTTGCGGAAGCCTTGTGCATTGGATATTCCCTTTTATTGTGTTCCTTTTTGTCAAGCTATCATTAATGGGTATTCTTAACAGCTGTATAATGGTACTTCATCCCATCTCCTTCTCTGAAATATTCTATTTCTTAGATCCCTAGTCTGCTCTAACCATTTTTCACACTACCTCTTCCCTGTAGTTCAGCTCTAGAATGTTGAAACCCTTGGCTGTCCTACATCAATAGCCTTGTTAAATTTGTGCATATATTAATAATTTAATACATGAATCGCATAGCATGTGAATGCCTTTATGTGTATGGTCTTCATTTTTCAACTTTGAGTGACTAACTAGCTTATACATGGGTTCATAGTTGTCAAGGCGTCGCCTAGGCTATGCATATATTAATAATGTTATTTTTTGTTATTTCATTTACTTAAGATATTATTCATAAATAAGCAAATACCTCCAGTTTAAATCCAATGAAAATAATTTAAAAATAAAAATCCAATAGGATAAAAAGTGAACCCTGAAGTCCAAGAACAAAAACTGGATTTAAGTTATAGTGGTGATTTTCAACTTTTAAATGTTAGGGGTTTTCTCAATTATGAAAATTTTATAAATCATATCATGTTAAAATATTGCTAAAAACCATAAGTCCGGTAAAATAATCTTTTGTTTTGATATCCACAAAATTATTTTCACTCAAGCGATTTTAACAGCATTCACGCACTTTAAAATAAGTTTGACTAAAGCATAACTTTGCCATTACAACTCAGATTTAAGTAATCTTATACTTGTTGGAAAGCTGATTTTATCCAAACTTATTATAGAACAAGAGCATTTCTTTAAATGTTGATTTTTTATGACTTAATGTTAATTTTTTATGATTTGATGTAGCTAAATGTTGATTTTTAATGATTTGATGTGGCTTAATGTTGATTTTTTATGATACAAGGTATATGTACTTTATTAAATAATGTTAAAAAATAGGAAAAATAAAAAATAACACTTGTTCGTCTTAAGGTGGGCGCCTAAGCGCTTAGACAGCCCTCCAACGCCTTGGAACGCCTTGGTTCGCCTTGGTGTCGTGACAACTAGCATGGATGTTTGTGGTGATATCATACATAGATGTGAAGTTTTCAGATACTGAACCTAATTTGAATGAATCAGCTGATAAAAATGAACATAGAGGAATTTGTCTATAAAATGTAAACAGTAATGGAAAGAAAGTGACATATGATACATGATTTGCTGACAAAATGCTTGGAGATTTATTCTGGAAGAAGTTTTGGGTTGTTTGGAGATCAGTGTTACGCGGTCTATGGCATGGGAAAATTTCAGATAATCTTCCGTTTTAGCAAAAGAATTATTAGCAGAATAAAATTGCATATCATCTTACTTTTCAAGGTTTTGATAAGCTAGGCGTGTAGGACGTGAAAAAGCAAAGAGAGATGAACATGTTTCTAGATTGGTGTAACATATTTGCTTAATATTTCCCTGTAAGTGGAGCAAGTGGTGACTTTGTTGGTCAAACCTAGAAACATGATTATGCAGATTAAAGCTCATCAGGGGGAGGTGTATGCTCTTTTCAACAAAAAGTTCTCTTCATTTGCTCTATTTGAAGGGAAATCTAGTGGAAACTTCATCCCATATCAAGTTTCTCTAAAATACCATGGCAGGGAGGATGATAAGAAATTCTTAGCCGGTCTAAGGACATGGTTGCTCAATTTTCAACTCGATCCAGGTACCCTCGTGCATGAACTGAACAAGATCTGATCTTTCCTTTTACTACCTGTTAAAGTTTTTTAGAATCCTGCTTATGGTTTTTAAATTTTTGTTAATTGGAATACATACCAGAGTTGAATAAAGAAATGGTCGAAGTCGCTTAGAGTTGGTGGCATGGATAAATTAACATGTGAACGAAATACTTTTGAAAGTTTTTTCTGTTACCATTTCAGTTTTAGTCGTTGGAAAAATTATTTCACCAGCTCATGTACAGAAGCTTTTGTATGACCCGAATATCTGCCACATGGAGCTCTACTAATGTAAGACTAGATCACAAGGACCTGTAGGATCTGAAATTTTGGCTGAATAGAGAAGATGTCGATTACTCACAAACCAGAACTCAGATGGAGCTGAATTTTGGATTGTATGGAGATCCTATATGAGGGAACAAACCATAAAAAGATGAGCAAATTCTATCGGCTGAATTAAGAGATTTTCTTGTTGCAAGAAAAATTAAACTTTTGGTGATTCTACAAGAACTATGGCTGGAAGCGATGTATGATTGTCAAATTCGGATCAAGTGGTCCTCTAATGTCCTCAACAAACGCTCAAAATCCTGCAGCGATCAGAGATCTGGTCTGGAAGTTATGCACTCGAACTTTCTTCTGGGGAAAACCTTGTAACTGAAAATCAATAGGTTGTGTGTGTGTTTCTTCTGATCAGCAATCTTAGAGGGCTTCAAGTCTTCAAAAACTCTCAGAGCACTTTCTCACATAGGCTAAAACAGAAAATAAGAAAAAAGAAAAGAGAACTTGATGGAGGATTGAGAATGGGGAAGAAGGTTAGGTTTTGGGTCCTCACCCCTCAGGTTTAGGCATCTCACCTAGGGCCTCTAATCCATTTGCGTCCCACAGAAAAACAGCATATAACCATCTCAAATAAACTTACAATTAAAAAAAAAAAAAAAAAAAACCGATTTTAGCAACTAAATACTAACTAGTTCACTATAAAACTAACATAAGACAATAAAGGACTATTCTAGAATATTAAAAGTGACTTTGGCTACTTGTTAACACTAAAAAGAACTGTAGAAGGGACCAAATTACTGTTCATGTTTACTGTTCTAGTGAACTGTAAATTCTGGTTTTGGTTGGCTTCATGGGCCAACATTGGGGCTGGCTGGTATGGTTTGATGGAACCAGCAGCCCCCTCCTTTTGCAGGCTCAATCTACATCATCTATGGTTCAGATTTTGAGGATATGTTGTCCACATCACAATCTGTCGGTTGGAACTTTCAGCCCAACACATATGGAAGTTGGAAATTGTTTGAAAATTTAGCTTTGGAATCTCTAGAGAAACTTCAGTTTAGCGTTGAAAATACTGGCATAAAATTTGTAGCACAGTGGGTAAAAATTTTCAAGTAAATCTATAGCGGGGATCTTCCCATCCAGTGGTAGTTTAAGTGCCTTAGAGGCTGTTCTCATCTCACATGCTGTATGCAAATTTCCTCTGATGCTTTTTAGTCCAACTTCCTTTTGTTTTCTTGGCCAGAGCTTCCCATGGATTTGCCATCATATTTATGTCCTTATTGCTAATATCAGTGAAATTGTAGGTTGTCACCAATGGAAGTCTTCTATAAATCAGTTATTCTTTCCCTGGTGGTTGTTTTGATTAACATGATTTCTCATTTATATATGCTGAAATCCTGAAAGAACCATTTTCTACTCTCAACAATCTTCATAAAAGTGTTGATATGAGAACTCACCGATGATATGGAATTATGGACTACTTTGATAGAAGTCATAATTCATGAAACTCATGATGGATCTCAGACTGCAGGTCCTACAATATGATTGAGAAGCAAAATGGAGCTCAAACATTGATACGAAGATTCCCAGGACTAAAAGTTTACCTTACTTTAGTTGTCTAAAACATTTAAAAACCCGGAAAAGTGAAAATTTCGTAAACATATTAGTACTTTTTAAGCCATCAGTGTATTATAGTGTTTATGTCCTTGTGCTATAAGCTTGACCATATTGTTACGTTTGAAACCTACATTTTGTCGTTGTGGAAATGCTAGCAGGCTTAGACATATGAAAGCAGTAGCTCAACTAATTGCTGCTGTTTGCATCCATGCTTTGGAGGATCCAAAACAGTCTGGCACAAGAAATTAGAACATTCTTGTGTCTAACACCAAATCATGAAGAATGAACCAAGCACAACATGGAAGGACAAAACAGGGATGAGAAGAGTGTGAGAGAGGGTGAGAGGAAATGACAAACTGAATTTTTCTCCTCGATGGATATATCAAAACAGAGATGAGAAGTGAGAGGGAGAGAGAGGGTGAGGAAAAATAACAAACTGAGTTCTTCTCCTTGATGTTGTGTATATCTATAATCAGAGAAAACTTGCTAAGCTGAACCACTAACATGCACCAACTAATAAAGCCTATGATCCACCAACATATACTTTACAAAGCATTAGAAAAACAAATAAAATAAAATAAAATAGTTTAAATAGGAAACTGATAACTAAAATCTCAGTTTAGTTACTGACAAGCTTTAAATGTCAAGTACATTTTACTGCTCCCTATTCTTATACACGAATGTGAAGTTGATCACTTAAATAAATAGGCATTTGAAAATTGTAGTCTTACATGATACCATCTTTTCAATTCAGAGAAGCCAGAAATATTCTTCTCTACCTTTTTTGCATGTTGGAGCTTTTGCCTCATATTAGTTGGAGATTTACTACATCATTCATATGTTGATTTGGACCATTTGGTGATCACATTCATCTGATAATTTGTTCTTATTTATTAATCATTATTGAAGCTTCAACTCTTTGTACGCTTGGTAGGAATGAGTAAAACTTTATCATTGAGTGAGATCAAGGAACGACACACCTTTGATTTAGTTTGCAAGGTAATTCACCATGTCATATTACATAGTTATTTACTTGAGGTATCTAGGTAAGCTTTACAAACACAAATTCTAGTGCTCTTTTATTTAAGTGTGCAGCTAACTTAAATTTTTTTCCCCTCTCGTCCACCTGTTTCTCATTGCCACACCATCTATTTCGTGGCTTGAAGATTCTTCATGTCTGTGAAGTTTCAAAAGATAATTGGATGCTTTTTTTGTGGGATGGTACTGATACACCTCCACTAAATATCCAAACAAAGTGAGTAATTTGCTCATCTTTTTTTCTTTTATGTACTTGGTTTCTTTCCTTTTCATTCCTAGAATGGAGACTGATCTTACTGAGGCTCCATTGTTAACTTAAAATGTTGAAAATATGTTCCTGAAAGTACAAGTTCTGAAGCACTCAAACCCCCCCCCCTCCACACAAACACACAACACATACCTGTGTCCCTGCCTGCAGACAACACACACCCCCACATGCATGCACGCTCGTCTGCACACAACATGCACACCTCCACATGCTCCCACCCACACGTAAGGTGTGATTCTCTGGCTCTTGAATGGGGTCTCATACTCAACTTATATGGAGAAACTATGCTGCTGATTGAATAATTTCTATAGCAGTTCTGAGTCCATTATTGCAGTAGTCCCTTCTAGGCACAAGTTGGATATTCGCACTATGTTCCTCTGAAATTCACACAGGAATTTTACTTTCTCAATTTTAGGTAGCTGATGACATACACATATATATATATATAATATAACGTTAGTTATGGATAACAGGCTAGAAGATGAAATGGAGAACCCACTTCCTCTACAGTTGGAATCTTTACCTTTGCCAAGGGATGTTTTATGTACATTTCCTTCTATTGGGACTATCTTGAGGGTGCCTGTTAACCAAGAGAATGAAAAGCTCGGTCTGCACTTGATAGGTAGTGGTAGGTGGATAAAGATTTCTAACATAAACTGCGAGGAGCAAGCAGGGCTATGGAAGGGAAATTTGTTGCCTTCTACCAGGCTGCAATATTTGTCAAATGAGGATAACATTGTAATACAACGACAACGGTAATTGCTTGTTTCTTCTAAGCTAAGCTGTAATTGGTGTTGTGGAATGCTGTTTTATTATCTGCCAGAGTTTGGTTGCATAAATTGTTCAAGCTCTTGAATCAGGTTTTGTGATGAGCGGACCGCATCTACATGGGAGAACATGCCTTTGTCAAGCTTTCCTTGGACTTCTCGTGTTACAGGTTTTACATTGTCAGCAATTCTTGTCACTGATTGGTACATATAGGCTGTGTTTGCTATGCATTCTCGGAATAGATTCTGGGTCTAGAACTCATTCTGAAACCCAATTCTTCTCTATTTCTTGCTTCAGAATGCGTTCTAGACCCAGAATCTATTCCACGAATGTATACCAAACACAGCCAGTCTTTCCTTCTCATTTATCATTCTGCGATTTAGGATGCTGTGAAGTTTGATAATTCCTTTGGAAAATATGTCATGTTTTTTTACTAATGTATAGTTTTCTTTTTCAGAGACTGATCATGAGCATGTGCCATTTGTTACATTAATGGGCATGCTTACTCATGCAGAGGTCTCCCTTCTTTTCCTATATACATATATACATACATATATGTGTTCGTTCAAGGGAATGTATCTTTTCCTGAGATGAGACACAGTTCAGCTGGTGTATGTTAGCTGACAATTTTCTCTGGCTCTTTGCTCAATTTTTTTTGTACATTACAGGTTACATCCAAATTCAAGTGTGTTGTTCGTGTGCTAGCAACATATCCCTGGAGAGTTGAGGATTTCCGTAGCCCCAGTGGTGTATATAGGATAAGGTTGACCTTGGAGGACCCGACTGCAAGGATCCATGCATTTGTGTATGCTGAAGATGGGGTAAGGCCTTCTTTATGAAAAGTAGATCTATTCTCATGTATAAAGGCCATGAAATATAACAGTTGAAAAGTCAAGATTTTGTCCACAAACATTTGTTTTAGATTCACTTCCCATCCGCATATGATGTCATCAGCATGGCATTAGAATCTGCATCTGCTAGATAAAAAAAACTATTACTTGAACTGTTCTGGAATTTCTAGGGAATGCTAGTTCACCACGTTTGTTCATGCTATTAGATTAGCAGAAAAATGTCAAAAGTTGACACAACCCCCCCCCCCCCTTTTTTTTTCTCTTCCAAATGCCCCAGAAAAGCATATTATGATTGAAAATTTGGTATTTTGGTTTACATTTGTGTCTGCCTTTGGAACTACCATGTTCTGGACTTTAAGGCTATTACTACATCTTCAAATAGATCCTTCTAAAATAGTTCCAGATGTTGATTCATCCTTTGGGATTCTATTTTGAGTTTTGAACCTCAAAGCATTGGATTATGTTAGTTAATAGACAACTTTCCATGACTACATTATCTTATAATTCTGTCTTGATCCATGATAGGAGAAATTTTTTGATGGCTACCCCACCTTCGACATACTGAAGAGGAAGCAAAATAAATTGCTTGGAATTACTGAGACAGACGAAGGGAAGGAAATCGAGATGGCTCCTAGACATCCACCATGGATACAGTGTTGCCTAAGATCTTACTACCTTGATAAAAGAGACATATGGGGAACTCGGCGATTCAGAATATTCGACACCAGAATAGGTACTAAACTGAGTGAAGATCAGTAGTTTAATCTTATTTTTGAAATGGATTATAATGTTGCACCCAGATTACACTTCTGTTATGTAAAAATGCAACATTTGTGTCTGTGTACATGTGTATATATACCCACCCCCTTTTTCCATGCTATATCTAATATATTCTAAGTGGACCAAGCATACTTAACTTGTGTTGCTAACTAGTGAAAAGCGTGTTACCCTTATTACTAAATGATGACTTACTAATAAATGACTCACTTTTTTACCCAAAAAAAAAAGTGATGACTTCAGTCACTTAGGTTAGCAGATCCAAACTTATATTTGATCTAGTAGGAGTCAGGAGGGCCAATAGAGATGGTTTCCAGTTAATCAGGCTGGGTCTTGACTCTTGATCAATGTCACAATTGGGCCAAGACCAAAACTGTTGGTATGGTTCAGTTCCAGTTCCAGTTCCTATGTTATCAGTATAAATGATAAAATGATTTTACTTCAGGCTCTTGATCAGTTTCATCCTTTTGGAGTCGAGATTAGAACTGCCCAGATTAAGTAATCAGTTCCAAAATCTAAATCTTTTTTGGTAAATCAAAATCTAAAATTAGAACTAAAACACTAATGGGTTGTGCTTGTCAAATTGGACTTTCAAAAAAAAAAAAAAAAGCAAGCTTGTTATTGTTCCATTGAAGGTTATGGAAAAAGAAAAGAAAAATTGATGTTTATACATTCAATTTACATCCATCAAAGCTTCAAGTTCAAGGTTCTCTCATCGTTCATTGATGGCATTCTCAAGAACCAGCCTCAAGCGGCGAGCCATCACATCTAGTTCCGCCGCTCTTTGCTGTCGCCACCTCTTCTCAAAATCTACTGACCTCCCCTGTTTCGACGATTCAGCTGGGGTAGATGTAGACGTAGAAGTCTGGTCTGGATAAAGCAACTCCCGGCTAACGAGTGTCATTCTCACGTCCTTGAGGGATCTGTCAAAAACATCCAAAACGGTCTTCGCCGCGAACCGTCCAAGCCCACCGCCGCCCCTGAAACCACCGTCATCGCCGACTGGTAAATATGGCTCCTCATCCTGTCCACTGCCGAGATTGTTCTCTAAATTCAATTCAGTATCTTCCTCGATCACATCAGCGTCGTTGATGTTGGTTTGAACTGGTGGAGGAACAGGAGGGGGAGGAAGACAAGCAGAAGGGGTAGGAGAGAAACTCACCCTAACACTAACATTGGAGGTGGAGGGCTTCCGCTTATTGGACTGAAAGGGAGACGAAGAGGCATACGAAGGATGCCATAGCTGCTTGGA
Source organism: Macadamia integrifolia (assembly GCF_013358625.1). Lineage (NCBI taxonomy): Eukaryota > Viridiplantae > Streptophyta > Magnoliopsida > Proteales > Proteaceae > Macadamia > Macadamia integrifolia. The sequence goes on along the minus strand of NC_056564.1, from coordinate 4,983,794 downwards.
AAGATCGAAAAGCGCACGATCGTGAGAAGCGAGAAGGGAAGGATCAAGCCCACGTGAAATTCGGGTAGAGATCACGCGAAACTTCTTACGAAGGCGACGAAGCTTCTCAGAAAGTTGAGACCTGGTGTAGGGTTGAGGCATGGACTGTGAGAAGCGATCGTAGAAGAGAGGGAGGTCTCGTGGGAAGATAAAACCATCTGTGGAGCATTCTAGGAGGCCTTGAAGGAATCGAATTTCGTCTGATTCGGGCCATATGCGATGGAATTTGAAGGGAGGAGGCTTGAGATCGTCTTCGGCTGCTACTTCAAGGTCTTCTTCCCCGTTGATGATGTCGTTTTCTTCGTCAGGGATTTCGATTTTGGGGATCTGGTTCGGAACAGGAGAAGGACAAATAGGGTTAGGGCTAGGAGTGGAGAATTGAGTGGATGGAAGGTCAGGAGTTTTGCGTTTGACGGGGAGCTTGCGAGCTGCTGCCTTAATGGGGAGAAGTTTGGGTTGTGGCTGTGGAGGGGTCGGGGTTGAGGCCATGGATGGATGGATGGCTTCACCTTTGGTCTTTGGCAGAAAAGGGGTAGGGGTTTGATCTAAAACTTCGAAGGGGCCTCAGTGCACGAACCAAGTAACGAACCTCTCTCTCTCTCTCTCTCTGTGGATGTCTGGATCTGAGATGAGGATGGGACGGTCGTTTAAGGTTTTGGTTTTAACTTTTTGACTTGTCATGGCTAAGGGTTGGGGTTGGGGTTGGGGTTGGGGTAGGGGTAGGTTGTCTGGGTCCAATTAGAAGGGATCCCTGAACAATTATCCTCCATATGTCAAAACTGTTGGATTGGAATCTTGTCTGCATGGTTGTGGAATTTATTGAAATTCTGCTGCTAAAATTAGGGTGTCAAACGGTCTGTTTGGTCTGGTTTATCAACAACGGGTGAAACCAAAGTCAGATCGATTTGGTTGCAGTTTCAATTTGATTTGGGTTTTTTTTTTTTTTTATTTATTAGTTTTATCTTGTCAGGCTATTGGTTTGAATTTAAAAATTTGAGAAAAAAATGGGGTTTTTTGGTTTTATTGGTTTTGGTCTGATTCAACTTTTGATCACCTTGATAAGGTTTCATTGCGATCTAATGGTTATGGGTTCAAACCAGAGAGTAAGACTGTATATTATAACCCTCCCAGATCCTTACTGGTGACAGCTTCGTGTGCTGGGTAGCCTTTTTATTGGGGGGTTTCAACTTGGTGTAACCAGTGTCATAATACCCTAAACTGAAGCTGAGCCGATAGGGAATCAGTTCAGCTTCAGCTGGTCAGTTTGACTGGTTCAATTTAAAGTGTCACAACCCAGCTAAGATTGCAAGTATTATAATTGAAAGGTGTCAATTTGCTCAGTTGGTAAAGTATTGGCTGATTGTAACGTAGATTTTATATTTAAGCCTGCATCCTGCCCTTTCCATCCCTTCTACAGCTTTCCTTAGGATAGAAGTATGAATCTTTGTATCAAATACTCAAATCGAAAGATTACAAACTCCAATGATCTTAACATATAATAAGGAGGCGTCGGTAAGGAGTTGCATCAGCTGTGGATATAGACTAGGCTAAGGGACGGATTTTATCTTTCTATTCTCTTCACTTATACATTATACTTCCTTTGAGTCTAATGAGGCTTAGGTGCGGAGCCTTCCACTGTGGACCGAGACTATGTAAAGGTAGAACACTAACACGATACAGTCAAAAAGCCGTATCAGCGTTCAAGCATGCGAAGAAAGCCCCAACTCTAAACCTTTTGAGGGCTAACGTGTTCGTTGTCGCCCTAGGCTCACCATTATATCATTTCTTCTTCTTTTTATTTTTTATTTTTTATTTTTTTTTAATTTTTTTGTGCTTCCCTTCGTTAGTTCTTGGTTAGATACTTGTGCGTCTCTCTTAGTTAGTTTCAGCAGTGTAGTGACTGGGAATTAGGTAGTAATCTCTACCATTTCACCTCTTGCGTAATACCCTCTCAGAGCCATCCAAAGGCCTCAGTCAAAATTTGTTCTAGCCAATTATAAGAAAAGGTTTGGGTTTTCTTAACCGTTTGACCGAGTTTTCTTAAAGCCATGGTCAAGAGTGAACCTCTCAAACCATAACCTCTAATCTTTGGGCTGAACCGGAAAAGATAATTTCGACCCCACGACCACGTACAATGGGAAACAGAAATTTAATGAATGAACTCACTGTATCCAGTCCCATCATGCGAAAAAGGTTGGTCCATGCATGAACTCAACGCGCAACCTCACCTAATTTCAGCCACATAACCGTTCCATATTACTCTAAAAACAGTTGTATTGAACAATGAGTGTAGCTGTACGGTGAGTATTGAATGGATAAGACGACATCGGGGTGTGTGTTCGGATGCTCTCGATCATTTGATGCTTTTTTCACCCTCGCACTCACTATAGAGAATAACTGCTTTTCTGAAACTCCTTCCCTCCTTAAATAAAAAGTCATATAGATCACATGCATTGATTGATGATTCCGACTCCTCTTAATAGAGCCCAGCGATGAGATAGTAATCCTAGGAAAATCTTTTGCTGCTGCTCAGGTTGTAGCCTAGTAGCTGCAACCCCTTGGTAACAACCAAGAGAATGGAATCCCAGGGGCAAATTTAAAATACCCACCTAGGATGTATTTTTTCACCCATACCCCTGAGATTCCATTCCCCAGCTGGCTGGTACCACGGGTTGCAGGTACTTGGCTGCAACCCAGGCAGCAGCCAACTTTCGTTCGTAATCCTAGGCCTGGAGTGACTTAAGGTTGCATTCCTATATTTGATTTATATACTTCCCTCGAATTACTTTAGGTGCGAACATCCATTCCATATATTGCCATTTAAAGGGTGGAGAGGAGTTCTTATGAGAAAAAAAAAAAAGGGTAAACGTCATTCCGCTCCCCTGAACTAAGGCAAAATATCAACTTGACACACCACCTTTCTGAAAATATCGCTCCCCTCTCCTACAAGAAAAGATGCTATCTAACAACCCCAACTGTTAGATTTGGCTGTTAAGTCAAGTTATTTTTTTTAATCCCCAAAATACCCTCCTAATTGTGAAATGCCCAAGATACCCCTGATATTTAGCCCTCTTCCTCTTCCTCTTTGTCTGTCGCTGAAACACGAACATCCCTCTACCTTTGTCGCTGAACCAAAGGAGAAGGAGAAGAAGCTTCATCCTTCTCGCTACGTTGTGTACAGTCGTGGAGATCAGCGCTCTTCCTAAGGGCTAAAGTTAAAAAAAAAAAGTACAGATCTGAGAAATGAGAAATGAGATACATTCAAGATTCCAGATCCATCTGAAATCTTGAAATCGAACTTCGCCATGGTTTCAGATTCACAACTGCTGCCTTCATCCCTTCTCAGATCGATTCGACCTATTTGTGTTTCAACGACAAAGAAAGAGGAGAGGAAGAGGGATGAATATCAGGCGTATCTTGGGCATTTCACATAACTTTAGCATTGTACTTTTTTTCCCTGCATGTCTTCCATTTTCCAGAATATTGCTGCTTGGAACACAAGGAAATGCCTGGTTTTCTCTCAAAAACTCCATTGAGCTCCCAGCATTTAGCATCAGAGCATTCCTTCAGGACATTTTTATGGTTCCCTTGTGTTGAATGCAATATAATTATTTCCCTCAATTGCAAGAACACTCCACATTTCCCTTCAGGGTTCAATCTCGTGCAGAAAGAAATAAAATTCCTACATCCAAACCCAAAAAAAGGAAGCTTCTTGTTAGAATTTAGATTTACTTGGAATTGGTTCACGGACACTGGCTTTCCGAACTCCTTCACGTTATAAGCCAAGAAATAGACAAGAGCTGCATAAGTGCTACTCGAACCCACGTCATAGAATATAACATTCCTGGACTCATTTGCAAAATTCTTATCAATCCCCATATTGAAGAGCAGCACCAGAGTGTTCATTAATAAGTGAAAGCACATTAATCCCAACCAATTTAGCAGCTTGAAGCAACCCCTTCGGCTCCGCCTACCCAAAGTAGGGCAGAACTATTATAACCGCATCCTTGATAGGCACCTTAGAATGTACCTCTGCTAAATTTCTTCCATAACTAAGAATCATCGCCACCAACTCCTCTACAGAATAAATAGTAACACCATCATCGACCCTAAGAGCCGCCGCTCCTCTTGAATCTTCCACCAAATCAAAGGGTAGGTACTGCGAATCAAGAAAGTCCCTCACGTACTTCAGAGGTTTCCTCATCATATCCCTAAGGTTTGAATATACCTTATCAAGATATCTAGCTACAATTCCTACTGCTTCCTCACCAAGAAGACGATTCCCTCCTATGAATGCGACTAACGCTGGGGATTTTCGCTTCGGAATCTCTTTAATGGCTACCGAAATGGGACTCTACCCTGATTTTAGATTCACAACTGCTACCTTCATCCCTTCTCAGATCGATTTGAGTTGTTGGTGTTTCAGCAACAAAGAAAGAGGAAGAGGAAAAGGCCTGAATATCAGGGGTATCTTGGGCATTGCACAATTAGGAGGGTATTTTGGGGATTATAAAAAAAAATTAACTTAACTTAACAGCCAAATCTAATTGTTGGGGTTATTAGATAGCATCTTTTTCTCATAAGGGAGGGGAGTGATATTTCCAGAAAGGTGATGGATCAAGTTGATATTTCGCCTTAGTTCAGGAGAGGGGAGTGATGTTTACCCAAAAAAAAAAAAGATGGAATGGATACAAACTTATACTTTTTTATTTATTTATTTATTATTTCTAAACAGTTGTTCAAGGTGATTTTACTGATCACACACACAGAAGGGGTAGGGGGAATGACAAAATGAGAGAGAATGGGAGCACACTCACACACCCATGTGATGTGAGTTGATTCACTAACCTCGTAACGTCTACTCTTCAAGCGAAGCTACAACTCATACAATTACACTTTTCTCTTTTATTTATGCACCACCTGTAAAAACGCAACCCTAAAACGATGCAGAAGATAATGGAAAAACAAAACGAACAATGCACACAGATTTTACGAGGTTCGGCAAGGTTGCCTACGTCCCCGGTAAGATGAGATCCTGCTTCACTATCAATGGAGAATAGGGTTACAGCGCTCTTCCTCACACCTCTCCGTATTGCTTGCATTACAGAGAAAGAAACCCTCGCTACAAATATATAGCGAAAAAACCCTAATCCAAAAAGTATACAATTGCCCTCAAATAAAAAATTCGAGCGAGAGGCTACGCCCCCCCTACAGCCCTGCTATGCAGAGGGGCTTCCTGCCCCCCTTGCAACCCCCACGGCTCGCTAACCGGCTAGCGGGACCGCCGTCCTGCCTGTCTAGGTGCTGCATCAGTACTCCCTGGATTAAATTGCGACGGAATACAAGACATCATACACCAACACCACCTTGGGGACCAGATAGGTTAGGAGACAAATAAATAAACATTAAGATCCTATTGGCAGGCATGGGTTACTAGTCGTGGGTAATTTAAATGGCATTCAATACCAGTTTGACAAATTAGGAGGGCAGGTTCTTCAACCATTGTATAGATCATTTTTTTCTAAGTTCAAGGAAGATCTGAATAGAATAAGATAGTTTTAGCCCCTCTGTGTACAGATCTGAGGTGTAACTTGAAGTTCTGGACCCTTTTGTGAAGAGATCTGAATAAAAAATGTCGCTTTAGTTTTTCTAACCTAAGCTTGTCAAATGATTAGCCATTGATCCAAGTTGTCTCTCCTTAAAAATATTTACAGACTTAAATCTAATAATTAGGTTAAAAACACTAGATAGAATTGCAAAAAGTTCCCAAGGCCATCCAACCGAACTCTCTTGAGTTAACCAAACTACATCTTCTTGACAATCAGTCCAGACATCTACTACTTCCCACACCTGCTCTTTTGCCCCTTGTAATCCTTGCTGAAGTCCTCTGAGTTTCGTATTCTATGCACATCTTGAAATATTAGAATACCATTGTGTATCACAGAATTTAGCTTTACATCAACTATGGGATCATGGAATGTCCATATAAGTGGCGGCAACCTTAATATGTTGAGACACATTTTAGAACTGTATGACGAACCTATACCGGGCAAACAATATCGTAACTTGTGGAGCCCACTGTGGTATGTGGCACTTCAGATACATGTAGGCCACAGGAATTTGAGAGTTTAAAAACAGGGATTGAGGCCTCATCCGACCTCTCCTATCTAAGGATCATAAATATCATCTCCTATAATGATAGGCACTAAAGACAATCTCTAATAATCAATCAAAGATGGAATCTAATCAATAGTGCAATTGAGAGAAACATGATCAACATTATGATGTGATAATCATAGATCGACCTAGAAATAGCCTGAATTATATTCACAAGATTTTGTTTTTAATCATCACATATATTCACAAAAAAAAATTCAAGGTTTTGGCAAACATAATGATTTCGGGATAACCAATTATAGTAGTGATACGACGGAATTTGTCACCCAATAAAGTGAGGACACGTCGTATCCGAGGGAGGGACATGTGTTGCCCATCCGAAAGAGGCTGCAAGGCTTCTAACCACGTGAGGAGAAGATTCCCAAGGAAGTGTTCTCGAAACCCTAGGCCGAGAAACCCTATAAGAGGGAACCGAAAAGGAACTTAGAGGAGGTACGTCGACACCCACCATTACTCCTGTAAAAACACTATTCTGCCGGTCACTAGCTTAGGCATCGGAGGACTAATCCCGAAGATACCTCCGAGCCTCTGCCTTCTGTGCTTGTGCAGGGTCGGTTCATACAGATTTTCGGTAGTAATAGATTGACACCGTCTGTAAGAACGACAGTAATAGTGGGGAAAACCTACAATCGTAAGAAAACTAGAGCAGTGCCGAGTATAAACATGGATGAGGGGGAAGCTTCAGGAGGGCTCCCCCCCTCGATGGAAATCGACGAAGAACGGGGAAACAATAATCGGGGAAGGTTCCTCGAGGGACTATTGCTCGATCGGATATTCGGTACATGGAGATAGTAATCTTCCGCCCCCTCCTAGGGCGCAGGAATATGTGAAAAGGGAGCAGTTCGACGCCCTTCAGGAGAAGTATGACCAAATGGCCAAGACAATTAAGGAGGTCTCCAAGGCCGTCTCTTAGAGGACCGACGGAGCGCCGCGAGTCTCCCATGTCCAGCCAGAGTAAGCCCAAGACGAGGGCCGGAGTAGTTCAGGATCGATAAGGTCTGGTCAGAATTCTCAAAACCAAGCCATGGGAGAAAGCCCCACACCCAAAGAAAGGGCGCGACACACCACCGGGGCCAGGCATGAGGGACCACGCCAAGGAGAGGGACAGAGATGTGAGGACTCTAGGTTGAAGCAGATGATCCTAGACCTAAAAGACGAGATCTGGAAGGTCGCAGAAATCCAGACGGGAACTCGCAAGTCATTCCTCACTAATGACACAGCTCTAGCCTACGAGGTCATGAGGGACCCCCTCCTGATCAGTTTTTTTCTACCCAAATATGACACCTACGATGGGTCTGAAGACATCTTCGATCATCTGAAAGGTTTTAAGATTACAATGCAGTTTCACCGAGTCTCAGAAAACATCATGTGCCATGCCTTGCCTTTAACGTTCAGAGGAGCGACAAGGTTATGGTACAACCGCCTGCCGATGAAATCGATTCACAGCTTCAGCAATTCCCTACTATTAGCCTAGTCACCAGATCCGTATCCAACGGACTGGATCATGTAGCTGATCACTCACAAGAGCAGGGCATTACATAGATCACACTTGTACCAGTTAGTTACAATTAGTGTTAGTTCAGTCATTAGCACTAATCATTTTCTTGTAATTCTGTTTTGTGTAATCTTATCAGAATATATATAAAAAGGATATTTTAACCCTTTCCTTATCTTCAAAAACTTGCATGGTATTAGAGCAGTAAAGGGAAGACAGCGACCGAACAACGACGAAGATGACGGCGGCGATGATCATGATGAATATGAGCTCTACATCAAGATATCACTATCCAAGCTCCTTCAATGCAGAAAATTTTGTCACGATCAAGCTCACATCTGAAAATTCTCTGGGAAACTCAAATCCTTTATTTGATCGAGAGTCAAGATCTAATCGGATTTATCAACGGGGAGATTGCTCCCCACCAGATCAAGAAGTTGAATCGAAAGAAGGAAAGATGATCATGAATCCTGATTACATATCTTGGATTTGAACAGATCGTCTTGTCAAAGCCTGGATCACCGGAACCTTGTCGGAGGAGGTTCTTGGACTTGCTGTTGGGGTAAAATCCTCATTCGAACTCTGGAATATACTATTGGATGCATTCTCTCAAGCTTCAGAAGCTCGAGAGTTCGAACTCTCGTAGAAGTTGCATTTTCTGAAAAAGAAAGACTCGGCATCACTCTCTGTATGTTTGATCGATTTCAAGAAAATTTGCGACCAGCTCAGCTCCATTGGAAAGCCGGTTCCAGATCAAAGGAAAGTTTTTCTTCTGTTGACCAACCTTGGTCCCTCATATGAGAAATTCGCTACAATGATGCTGAAACCCCCAGTGCCGACCTATAATGAGTTGATTCCTCTGCTACAAAGTCATGATCTGCATAACAGATGTAATATTTCTGATTTTCCAAACTATAATCAAGCTTTTCTTGAAGAAAATACCAATCGACAGAATAATAGATCGAACAGAGGAAAAGGCTCTGGTTCTTTCTTTCCATCTCAACGAGGCAGAAACAACTTCTTTTCTTCTTGAGGGTGTGTAGAATGCCAGATCCAATTCAGAAGAAGATAAAGAAAATAAAGATGATCAACCAAAGAATATAGTGCAACAAGGATACAAAGGAGGTAATAATAATTCTCGACTAGTCATCAAATGCCAAATTTATCAAAAATTGGGACATGAAGCTCTCAAATGTTGGAGTAGATTTGATAATAGCTTTTAGTCTGATGATATACCACAAGCCCTTGGTGCAATTCAGTTGATCAATTCTCAAGATTCTGAATGGTTCCCAGATACTGAAGCTACAACTCACATTACTGATACACTAGGTAATTGTCATACTTTAACTCCATATACGGGCACATATACCGTTATGATAGGGGATGGCACTCAATTGCCTATAACACATATTGGTGAAAGTTCTCTTACAAGTGGACTTTTCTCTTTGCCATTGAAGAATGTTCTACTAGTTCCGTCTATCCAAAAGAGTTTACTATCGGTTTCACAACTTACCAGCGATTACCCTTGCTTTTTTGAGTTTAACAAGGATGGTTTTGTGATTAAGGATCGTTAAACAAGGAGAATTTTGGCATCAGAGAATAAGCAAGGAGGACTCTATGCGTTCACTGATCAATCGGTGGCTGATCCACAGATTGAAGCCTATTTTTCTTCTCGTTTTCAGTTTGCTACAGAAGATGTTTGGCACATGAGGCTTGGACATCCTCAAAGGAAAACAATTTAGTTTCTCTGAAGTAATGGTTTGGTTTCTGTCACAAAGAACTAAAAACATTTCTGTTCTAGTTGTCAAATTAGTAAAAGTACAAAGCTACCTTTCATTAGTTCTTTTACTAAAAGTAGTTCTCCACTTGAACATATACATAGTGATTTGTGGGAAAGGCCCCGGTTGACAGTGTGCAGAAATTCAAATATTATGTTGTGTTCGTTGATGATTTTTCTAGATATACATGGATGTATCCTCTTAGGCGTAAATCTGATTTTGTAAACGCATTTTTGGGGTTTCAAATTATGATGGAACGAAAGTTTAATTCCAAAATCAAAGAGTTTCAGTCAGATGGGGGAGGTGAGTTCTCGGATAAAGCCTTTTTACATCATCTTGATAGCTGAGGTATTATCCATCATCTTTCTTGTCAGGGCACACCGGAACAAAACAGTGTGGCTGAAAGGAAACATAAACACATCATAGAGTTGGGCTTGGCTTTATTGTATACCTCTTCTGTTCCTTACCGTTATTGGGTCGAAGCCTTCTCTACAACGGTATTTCGCATTAATCGCTTGCCATCTGAAGTACTCAATATGGATTGCCCTCTTTCTCTGTTGTTTGGAAGAAAGCCTAATTACTCTATGTTGCATGTGTTTGGAACTCAATGTTTTCCTTATTTGTGATATTATGCTAAGAACAAGTTTGCACCACGTTCATTACCTTGTATTTTTTTGGGATATAGCAACAAACATAAAGGCTACCGCTGCCTCCATTTTGCTACAGGTAGAGTATACATTTCAAGGCATGTTGTGTTTGATGAAAATCTATTTCCTTTGGCAAACTCGTCTACAATCACTTCAGCCCCAAGTGTCTCTCAAGCTGCCTCTGTTGCACAGGACTTTAGTTGTCTTGAAAAATGGCTTTCTCCATCTCAGTCCAACATTAAACATTCTCAGGTGCAATCTTCTTTACCTCTTTCTACTGACCTTTGGTTCTCACCAAGTGATGATATTTCTGATCTTCTCAATAATGATTCTATCCTTCCCTCTCATGGGTCTCATATTCCTTCACCTACTATTGGTCCTTCTCATTCCTTTGTTTCTATTTTACAACCCACACCGTTCCATACTGGCCCATCTCATTGTTCCCCTATTGTGGCAGCCCCATCTGTCTTGAATCCATCTACAAAGAGTACTCCACCTACTATTGTACAACACCTTTCTCTTGGCCCACTTCAGCCCACTTCAGCCTTTGATTCTTCTTTGGGTTCCTCTCATACAAGGCTCAATTCAGCTGGGCCATCCTCAACCGATCAAATGGGTTCTTCCTCTCCCATGGCTCCTGTTTGTTCTTCTTCTTTACCTACTCATTCAATAATCACTTGCAGTCAAGCTGGGATTTTTAAACCAAACCCCAAATATGCCCTTTCCGTTTCTACCCTACCAATCGAACCCACTTCGGTTAAAGCTGCCCTTAAACATAATGGTTGGAGGTTTGCAATGATTGATGAAATGGATGCCTTAAAGGCCAATTAGACATAGACATTGGTTCCTCGGACATCATCCATGAATGTTATAGGATGTAAATGGGTTTTTAAATCCAAGCTTTGTGCTGATGGTTCTTTAGAACGTCTTAAGGCTCGGCTTGTGGCAAAGGGATTCAAGCAACGCGAAGGTGTTGATTTTCTTGAGACATTCAGTCCAGTTGTTAAGCTTAGATCCATTTGGTTGGTTCTCACCATTGTTACGGTGCTTCAATGGCCCATTCGACAGCTTAACATGAAGAATGCTTTTCTTCATGGCCATCCCTCTACCCCGGTTTATATGATCCAACCACCGGGTTTTGTTGACTCTAGTCAACCCCATGCTATTTTTTGTCTTCATCGTGCACTTTATGGCCTTCGTCAAGCACCTCGTGCTTGGTTTGATCGTTATAACACGTTTCTTCTACAGTGTTTCAAGTTCTTCTATGTTTGTTTATCATCGTCATGGTCGAGTTCTCGTTTTATTACTCTATGTTGATGATATAGTGCTCACCGAGAACGATTTGCATTTTCTAGACTCGTTTATTACTGTACTCAGTTCCACCTTTGTCATGAAAGATCTTGGCTCTTTACACTATTTCCTTGGTATAGAGGTCACTTCAACGCCTCAGGGGCTGCATCTATCTCAGTCTAAATATGCCTTGGATATCCTTCAACGTGCTCATATGATCGACATCAAGTCTACCTCCACTCCTATGGTGCTTCATTCTGATCTGATTGTTACTACACCCTTTGCCGATGTTACTCTATTCCGTAGTCTTGTGGGCACTTTGCAGTATCTAACCATGACAAGACCACATATCTCTTATGCCGTTTATTCGGTTTGTCAACATATGCATGCTCCTACCTATGCTTATTTTGCTATGGTCAAGTGCATCCTTCAGTATGTTCGTGGCACTTTGGACCTTGGATTACGAATTGTTCACGATAGTTCTCTCACCTTGTTTGCATTTTCTGATTTGGATTGGGCTGGGTGTCCTGTTACACGACGGTCTACTACTGGTTTTTGTACTTTCCTTGAGTGCCAAGAAACAACCTACAGTTGCTCACTCTAGCACAGAGGCTGAGTATCGTGCAATGGCCTCTACAACATCCGAATTGACATGGCCATCATTTCTTCTTTGTGATCTGGGTATCACACAACCCCGGCCTACTTTTCTGTTTTGTGATAACATGAGTGCACTTCATATGACTGTCAACCCCGTGTTTCATGCTCGTACGAAACACATTGAGATTGACTACCACTTTATTCGCGAAAAAGTGGCTCTCGATTCTCTCTTTACTCAGTTCATTGCCTCTACTCACCAACTAGCAAATATCTTTACAAAACCTCTAGCTCGTAGAGAGTTTCATCGCATTTGTTCCAAACTGGGCCTTTGTCATCATCCCTGGCCCAATTTGCGAGGGGATATTAGCCCACTAACCAGATCCATATCCAACGGTCTGGATCATGTAGCCGATCACTCACATGAGCAGGGCATTACATAGATTACAGCTGTACCAATTAATTACAATTAGCGTTAGTCATTAGCACTAATCATTTTCTTGTAATTGTGTTTTGTGTAATCTTATCAGAATATATATAAAATGGATATTTTAAGGTCTCTCTCATTACTGAGAAAACCCTTTCCTTATCTTCAAAAGCTTTCACCTACATCCTAGGCACAGACTCACTCTCTCATTCACTCCTCGTTAGGAAACCTTATATAAATTCCAAATTCTTGATTGAAAGACCAGTCCTATTAATCTCCATAATCCTATCTCAAAGGACTCTCCCTCTCTCCCTTGGTGTTGGTTAGTGGAAGATTATTGTATGAGACCTAGGATTTGAAGTCAACAATGGCGGATCAGAAGAAATTAACGGAACTGGGATGAACCCGGATTGGAGCCACCAAGGAAGTCGTTTGTGGATGATCATAAGCCCAATTCAGAAATTGAAAGACAAAGTGCAGTGAATTACTTTCTTTCTTCTTCTGTTGGGAATTTATTTAGAACGCTGTCTTATAGTTGCTCTTGAGCAGTGCACAGTAGGATCAAGATCGAGTAAAATAGGAATTTTGATATAAAACTGAAACCCTATTTCTTCTTCCATGGAGATTGAGTGTCTTACCAGGTCCGATCGGCAGATTCCCTAATGTTTAATTTTTTTTTTCCCGGATCTCTTTCTTCAACCACTAAATTCCTCAAAATAATTTTGATTTTATTTTTATTTTCAAACTAACATTTTATTATAAAATAAAATAAAAAAGTATTTGTCGAGTAACCCTTAACCCTAAACCATAAACTCTGAACACTAAACGATGACCACTCCTGATGCTAATGTGTGTGTTCCCGTTGTCCCTTGTGCATGCATGCGCAGGGGCCACACTTCCCCTTCCTTGCTATATTATATATTCTGTCATTTTTGGATTTGAATTGATGGTGTTTGCTCTTTCTTCCTTTTATCTTTGATTGTTATTACTGTTTCTATGTTTTGTTCTTGTTTATTTCGTTTATTTTCTTAAGGATCCAAATGGAAGAAGAACTTAAGCATCATCATCTACCTTGTGAGATTATCTTAAGTATATTTTCAATGCTCCCCATGGAGTCTCTTATGCAATTCAAGAGTGTCAGTAAGAGCTGGTTAAGTTTAATAGAAGAAGATCCATTTTTAGTTAAATTGCAGCTTGAAAGATCAAAGAATCGACCACACCGCTTAATTCTTTCGAAACTCTATCCGGCAGATAAGATACTTTTGTTGGACAATGATAAAGGAAGAAAAAATATGTGGAAAGCAAGGGACATTGAGTTGGAGTGGGATTTCAAAATTGAGAATAGAGAAAATAAGTGGGTATTTGAAATTGTTGGGTCTTGCAATGGTTTGCTCTGTATGTTTTCTTGCATTCAATACAAATCGTTTTGTGGCATAAGCATATGGAACCCAATCACAAAAGTGTGTGTCATGTTGGGAGCAATAGCTGGGAGATATGTTGGTCTAATTGGTTTTGGTGTAGATTCCACAGGAAAGTACAAGGTGATTCGAATATTTGAGGAGGAAGATATACATTCCCATTGGGATAGTGATTTTGAGCAAGAAGTGATGGAATGTGAAAAATGTGAGATTATTACATTAGGTGAAAGTTCATGGAGAGAGATAAAGATCCCTTACCAGTCCATTTATACCTGGTTTGCTAATAACCAGATGGTATTCATGAATGGGGCACTCTATTGGATTACCACCCATTCGGAGCAGCCAATCCTTATTGTGTTCGATCTCTACGATGAGAAGTTTTGCACTATAGAGTTCCCTCTATCCATAAAGTTGCCCAATTCTAATGAGTTGAGCCTAACATTAATCAAGGGTCACCTAGCCTTGCATCATCATGAATATGGTGCATATGGTGCTAAAATATTTATCATTCATATATGGTTCATAGAGATTAACAAGTCCGAGGGCAATGAGTTGTACCTGTACCGATGTGATCCTATTAATATGGTTGTGACATGGCCTTTTTCAGATCGTGATGATGCTAATGATTTCAAACTTGTGGGTATGCTGAGCAATCACATGTTCTTGTATAGGCTAAATATCAGGTGCTCATAACTACACCCAGTAACGAATAGCAGTGTTCTAGTGTCTGGAGGAATTCCACAGAGGTTCCAAGCAACAAGTTTTGTTCCAAGCCTTGTATCTCCTATTGTTATTGCTTGTGGCAAGTCAAAGAAAGATACTAGCCACAGGTTTGAAGGGCTACACTTGGAAGTGGTGGGTTACTCCTCCTTATGGGATTTAATAGATTCTTGCTATGTTTGTAGTAGTGATGAGTGGCGGCGGTCTTTCCTTTTGTCTTGTGCTTCAGTTGGTGGTTAAGAAAAAAATTTTAAACCGTGATTTTTGTACAAATATGTCTTTTGATTTGTTTCCATATAAAGAGAGACCATCCCTGCTTCAAAAATTGTTTTTTGGTTTTCACCATTATTGTTTTTCTTTTTGTTTCTCTGAACTATTGGACCTAGTCTTACTTTCCCAATGACTCTCCCAAAGGATCAAAGTATGCGTACAATCAGACCATGATTAGTGGTTGTTTTATATTGGTGGTAAAACATAAGTAACCCCAATTGTTCTTCCGTAGGGGCATTTTTTTTTTTTTTGGGGGGTGGGGCGGTAGAACTATAGTGGGCATTTCAGACCTTAAAGTAGAATATCTATTTTTTATACGACTCAACTTATGTGGTTCATTGGCTTCCACAATCGGTGTTGATGTTCTTCAACAGTCCATCTTGCCTCAACTAAGGAATGCATTTCAACAATATCAGCTTTGTGATTCTCAACATCAAGTGCATATTGCTAACAATTTTTCATTTTGGAACCAAACTACTACCGTGATAAACCTTAAAAATAAGGTTAGTAACTATAAAAATTTTTAAAAGGCATAATGCAAATTATAAATTTTTTTTTTTTGTTAGAAGAAAATATTTCCTTATAAGCTTATAATTAAAATTGACCAATCAAACTTACCTTAACATAGGCAAAAAAAAATTGTACGTTACATTGATTTATGAGCAAACGAAATGAGAGAGAGGATGCTATTTTGGACCATTTCACCTTTATCTTAAGAGTGATCGGTACAAATTGATATTAGGGATTGATTTTGGCCGATATTAATTTAATTTGGAAGATCTAAATCAGTCTGATTCAATTTTTAAAACTATGATCACCAAGTCATTGGTTAATACTAGGAACATTAATCTTTAAGGATTATATTTCTTTTAATTTTTTTACCTTTGATTCACTACGGGATGAGCCAGGAATTGGTATATTCGATCTATTAATTAACCCATGACTCACAGTCTTACACAATGCTTAAAAACTCGGGATTGGTCATTTGGGAGGATCGATTTACTCTTGTTTCTTTAAAAAATCGATTTGTTGAACTTTTTCACCCTCAAATGGTACGAGTGGATTCTTATCGAATCGATCAAAACTTAGAATTGATCTTGAATTCTTGATTGATCCTAATTCTATCCAAAGGGTAGCATAGTTGGTGAGCAATGAACTTAACATACTCAATACATGACTTGGGAACATGGTTTGAGAAATCGGATTGAATCGAATCAATATTAGCTTTGACAAATTCCATTCTTAATTGATACCATATCGATGAATCAGTATATAGATAAAGGGTAAATTGATAAAAAAAAAAAAAAAAAAAAAAAAAAAAGTGACTTTAAAAGTAAAATTCAGTATTTTTGTCTGATTTAGGGTGATCCAAATTAATAATGAATCAGTGTTAGGACATGTGGTAATCATCTTTGTGTGGAACCAAATCAGATTCAAATCCTCTCCAACCTTGCTAGGCGTCCAGCACACATTTAGCTGGGAATTCCTTCGGGTGTGCACTCAGGTAATAGGGTGCAATCTCAGGATGCTCTCAGCCATTGGATTTGGCTGGGCGCCCAACATGAGTAGAGAGGATTAGAATCCATCCAAATTTATATCTCGCTCAAGGTTCTAAAACTCGAGAATGATTATTGGATTGGTTAAGGTTGATACCATTCTTATATCGGTTTGATTCGAACCATATCAAACAAATCTACCCCTGTTCCTTTTTTTAAAAGATCACTTTTATTATGATTTTGCCCTTGGACCATATAAGTGGATCGGGATTGGAAATATCAGGATTGACGATCGATCAAGGTCAAAAATATTTCAATCCAATCGATACTGATTGTTTCTTTCCGCTTTTAATTAGAACCATGGTCTCACTAATATCCTGTTTACCCTCCTCCATCTTTCCAGTGTTTCCCCTTCAATTAATTCCGGGTAAATGACATAAAATGCACCTTATGTTTGCAGTGGCATTTTATCTTTGGGTACCTCACTTTAAAATGCACATTCCATGAATTTTTCCCATATTATGATCCAAGAGTGATTATTTATTAGTGATCAATATTTTCAAGAACACCAACAACTCCATCCCTTGGAGGATTTCACATATCATATCGTATTGTTTTAGTGTAATTTTCGTCAAGCTAATTATGTCCAATAATAATTTTCCTTACCAACTAGAAATTCTAAGGCCTTTACAGGCAACCCCACCCACCCCCGCCCACCCCCCCCCAAAAAAAAAAAAAAAAAAAGAAAGAGATCCTAAAAGTAATGGGTAGCTATTTTCTTATCTTTTGTACGGAGAAGAAACAATTTATGCACGTTCTTGTGTCTAGAGGAATTCCACTGAGGTTCCAAGCCTTTGTCTCCGGTTGTTATTGCTTGTAGAAGTCAAAGAAAGATATTAGCTACAGGCTCCAAAGGCTATACATGGAAGTGGTTGGCTACTCCATCTTATGGGATTTAATGGATCCTTGCACTACTTGTGGCAGTGATGAGTAACGGTCTTCTTCCTTTCTCTTTTTTTTTTTTTTTTTTTTTTTAATAATTTTTATTTATTAAGAGAATCAAACAATAACATTAAGTTAAACAGTAAACTTGAAACAGAGTTTGTGTTTCCTTGATTACAACCTTCCTATCCATGACACTATAGGTTATGGACTTAAGCGCATTAAAGTTTTCAAAAGGAAAAAAAAAAAAGAGGTAGTGTAATCCATGGCCACCAAAAAGAGTTGTCAAAACAGATTCCCAAGTCTTTAAAGCCACTTCAGACCTCTTCAACATCCGTCCTCCTTCCTTTGCCTTCTTCAAGCCCCGGAGAAGGCCCCATGCTATTAGGTCAATATTTTCTCCTGTCAGCAAATAATTCTGGTGCTCCAATTGATGGTTATTAGAAATAAACAGTTTCCCATATTAACCAAGAAGTTACCCACAGATTTCATCAAAGCCATTGAAAGGCCAATTTTTTTTTTTTTTTTTTTGGGAACCAAACTGCCACTGAGGTAGACTTTCAAAATAAAGTTACAAGCGTAGGTGTGTTACTTTCTTTTTTCTTCTGTTCGGACTTTATGTAAGGATTTTGTTTTGTTCTGTTTATAAATCATCCAAGTTAGAACACTGTCTTACAGTTGCTCTTGAGCAGTGCACAATAGGTTCAAGTGAGGGTAAAATAGGAATTTTGATATAAAACTGAGAGCCTAGCAACCTTAAACTGCTTACACCCTATTTCTTCTTCCATGAAGATGGATTGTCTTACAAGGTCCGATCGGCAGATTCCCTACTATGTAGTTTTTTTTTTCCCCCTTTACCTGATCTCTTTCTTCAACTATTAAATTCCTCAAAATAATTATGATTTTCGAAGTAATATTTTATTATAAGGAAAATGGTTTTTGTGGGATAACCCTAAACCCTAAATGACCACCATTATTCATGTGCAGATGTCACTACACAATGTTGCCTCACTTGTTTGAAGGATATAGTTTAGTATTTTCTTCAAAAAAAATTGAAAGTTGTGTTTATAACTCTTTTTGTAGGGAATTTATTGGTTTCTCCCATCCCGTACCCTAGAAGGCCCCCTCCATTGATGACAAGTACAACGGGTTTGCTATATTTCACTCCTTGATTATCGGTACTGAGTATTGAAACCTTGTGTCATCCTTATCTTTTTGAATGAAATTGCAATTACCAAAAAAAATAAAAAAATTGTGTGTGCTCCCATTGTCCCTTATGCATATGTATGACAGTATGAGCCACACTTCCCCTTCCTTATTATATTATTTATTCTCTTATCTTTGGATTTGAATTTTGAATTGATGTTGTTTGCTTTTCTTCCTTTTGTCTTTGATTGTTATTACTGTTTGTGCATTATGTTCATGTTGAGGATCCAAATGGAAGAAGAAGTTAAGCATCATCATCTACCTTTTGAGATTATAAGAAGTTAAGCATCATCATCTCCATTTTGATATTATCTCAAACATTTTTTCAATGTTCCCCATAGAGTCTCTTATGCGATTCAAGAATGTGTGCAAGAGCTGGTTTAGTTTGATAAAAGAAGACCAATCATTCTTTGAATTATGTCTTGAAAGATCAAAGAATCGACCACACCGCCTAATTCTTTCTGAATGCTATTGGGCAAATAAGATACTTTTGTTGGACAATGATGAAGGAAATTATATGTGGATAGCAAGGGACATTGAGTTAAGAGTATGAGTGGGACTTCAAATTTGAGAATATAGAATATTAGTGGGGATTCAAAATTGTTGGGTCTTGCAATGGTTTGCTCTGTATGGTTTCTCGCATTCGATACAAATTTTCTCATGGTATAAGCATATGGAACCCAATCACAAAAGAGTGTGTCATATTGCCAGCAATAGCTGGAGATATGTTGGTCTAATTGGTTTTGGGGTAGATTCCACCTCAAAGTACAAGGTGAATCGAATATTTGAGGTTGGAAAAACACATTTCTACTGGGATAGTGATTGTGAGCAAGATGTGTTGCAATGTGAGATTATAACATTAGGTGAAAGTTCATGGAGAGAGATAGAGATCCCTTACCAGTCAGTTTATACCCAGTTTGCTAATGACCAGATGGTATTCATGAATGGGGCACTCTATTGGATTACCACCCATTTGAGACAGCCAATCATTGTTATGTTCGATCTCAATGATGAGAAGTTTCGCACTATAGAGTTCCCTCTATCTATATAGTTGCCCAAGTTTCATGAATTGAGCCTGACATTAATCAAGGGTCACCTAGCCTTGCATCATCGTGAATATGGTGCATATGGTGCTAAAATATTTATTGTTCATATATGTTTTCATAGAGATTAACAAGTCTAAGGGCAATGAGTTGTACCAAAATGATCCTATTAATCGTAAAATGGCCTTTTTCAGATCGTGATGATGCTGATGATTTCAAACTTGTGGGTATGCTAAGCGATCACATGCTCTTGTATAGGCTAAATGTCAGGTGTTCTGGTGTCTCCCATTACCCATACGTAGTAATGGATGAAGTTCATCTTGCTTCAATCAATGCATGCATTTCATCAATATTAGTCTTGTGATTCTCGACATTGGTTACTACATATTTCTAACAAATTTTCATTTTGAAACCAAATTGCTACCGAGATAGACCTTAAAAATAAGGTTAGCATCACCTGCTGCCCCTTATGGAGTGCCCACAAATGAACCAAGGTCTTAACGTGCTGCTACTGTCTCAAGGGGAAAGTATTAGAATGTCCACCACACCAAAGACAAAACCCGCTAATGCTATTTGCTTGGAACAACATTTTAAATCTAAGAAAGATAATAGTATAGCTAGACAATAAATATTGTTATGAGACACCAATGTGAAACATCATCACAAGACCAATTAAGAGTTTGAATAATTTTTAAAGGATCAAAATGAACTTTATGCAACCCTACTGTAGCTACCAGCAACTAAAGCCACCAAGAACCGAAAATCTATAACATCCAAAACCCTAAAATCAAATATAAAATTTGGGAAGAAAACCTACCTTTTGAAGAATGCAACCTTCTCCTTTCTTCTTCCAAGATTTCCTCCTCCTTTGTTTTAACAAACCAAAATAGGAAATGGGGAGAAGCCAAATCATTGGGCCATTAAGCTCCTAAATGTATAAAATTCCCAATCATTTATATAAGGTATAATACCATGTCATTTACGAAGTAACTTCTCAAATTTTTTTTTTTTTTATTCGAAAAACCAGAAAAGAACTTACATATATGAGTTTAATTTATACAAAAATCCTGTTTGTGGTGAAAGCATTTCCTAGTCACTGTATCTACAGCCATACTTTTAGTTGCCAATACTGATATATTGTTTGTTTTTAGATAAAAAATAGAATCTCTTAAATACTCCATCTCTAGACTTAGAGTTATAGTTAATCATGTCCAAAAAGGTCTTTGCATAGATAAAGGTTCCTTCCAAAAATTAGAGATGTCCATATCAGTCCAAATTTCTCCCACCATCAATCCCTTCCCTCGTGCGATTTTCAATCCGACAAGCAACCCTTTTACTGTGGCCTCACCACGCACCTCAATGCCCTCTCTCAAGTCCTGCATCACCATTGCAAGAAGAGAAGTTTGGATGTCATTCGAGCAATGATCCAATACACCCATATATTAATATTTAAATTAGATGGATAATACTTGTTGTCAAGGTGCCACAAGTAATTGCATTTTTTGTCAAGGTGGCCTAAGTGGAAAAACAAGTGGTAAAGGGCCACAATTGGCGAAATCCAGGAAAATTACAATTAGTATGTCTAAATTTTGCATATAAGTACTGTCCCAAAGATTTGTATTACACATAAACCCCACAAAACTAGTCTCTTACATAAACCATCTTAAAATTTTAGTACTCTACACAATGCCCCACATCTCTACTGTAGAGCTGGTGTTGGATGAGGAGTCTTTGGTATGAGTCGTATGACAAGATCAAACCTTACCTTGCAACTACTCTTAAGAATTTCTCCCTATAATCACTCCCTCCTATTAGGAAACAATATATATTCTAACTACTCTTAAGAATTTCTAAATCTCCTTTAAGATCTTTCCTCTCTCATCTCTTCGCGTTTTACTTTCTATTTCTATACTTTTCTCATCTTCCCTTGGTCCTTACTCCACGTAGTAGATGATCTCTCTCTCTCTCTCTCTCTTCATCGCGTCACTCTTGTCAGTTAACCTTGTTGGGTTTACTTCTCTCTCACGTCTTTCCCTCTTCATCACATCACTCCTCTTGTTAGGAAACCTTATATATTTCAAAGTCTTCATTGAAACATCAAGTCCTATTTATCTATATAATCTTATCTCAAAGGACTCTCCCCTTCACTCCCACGTTTGTGCGTGAAGATCATAAGCTCAGGCTCCTCCAAGAACACTTTCAATACCAAATTTCAGAAATTGAAAGATAAAAGTGCAGGTGCGTTTCTTTCTTTTATTGGATTTTTTTTTTTTTTTTCTGTGAGGTAATCATCCAAATTAGAATAGTCTTACAGTTGCTCTTGAGCAGTGCACAATAGGATTAATAGAGGGCAAAATAGGATTTTAGACATAAAACTGAAAACTTAGTGACCTTAAAGGTTAAACCCTATTTCTTCTTCCATGGAGATTGAGTGTCTTACCAGGTCCAATAGGCAGATTCCCTATTGGGTGGGTATACCTATTTCTTTTTCTCAGAACATATCTTTCTTCAACTATTAATATCCTCTCTTTGCATTTTAGAAAATAATTTTGATTTTTTTCATTTTCATAGCAGGATTTTATTATAGGGAAAATGGTTTCTGTGGGGTAGCATTGGGCTGAACCCAGACCGGGAGACCACCCATATGATGCTATTGTGCAGGAACCACGCTTCCCTTTCTTTATTATATTATATATTTTTCTCATCTTTGGATTTTCCATCCACCAAGTGACTCTATGTTTCCCTATTTCCTTTCCCTGTTCAATTTGAGGTTTAAAGATTAATATAGTCCATTAATATAAAAAATCATATTGACCGGTGTCTGTGATCTCTTGTGCATTGATGCTTTTTGTTTTTCTTCCTTTTATTTTTAATGTTATTATTGTTTGTGTATATGTTCATATTTTACTTTATTTTCTTAAGGACCCAAATGGAAGAAGAAGTGAAGCACCATCATCTACCTTATGAGATTATCTCAAAAATATTGTCAATGCTCCCCATAGAATCTCTTAAGAGATTCAAGAGTGTGTGTAAGACATGGTACAGTTTGATAGAAGAAGACCCATCATTCATTGATCTGCATCTTGAAAGATCAAGAAATCAACCACCCCACCTAATTCTTTTAGAACACAATTGTTATGGTAAGTTATTTTTATTAGACAGAGATAATGGAGGAAAATATATGTGGAAAGCAAGGCACATTGAGTTGGAGTATAAGGGGAAGTATGAGTAGGAAGAAAAGAAATGGAATTTCGAAATTGTTGGGTCTTGCAATGGTTTACTCT
Source organism: Macadamia integrifolia (assembly GCF_013358625.1). Classification (NCBI taxonomy): domain Eukaryota; kingdom Viridiplantae; phylum Streptophyta; class Magnoliopsida; order Proteales; family Proteaceae; genus Macadamia; species Macadamia integrifolia. The sequence goes on along the minus strand of NC_056564.1, from coordinate 4,960,968 downwards.
GCATGGTTGTTCCCTTCAATTATGGAATCATGTTTTTTTATGGCATATTCATATGCAACCCAATCACAAAAGAGTGTGTGATGTTGCCACCATCAGCTGGGTGTGGTGTTGGTCTAATTGGTTTTGGTGTAGATTCCACTGGAAAGTATAAGGTAATTCAAATATTTGAGGAACCATATTTTGATGAACAATATGTGCCAAAATGTGAGATTATTACATTAGGTGAAAGTTCATGGAGAAAGATAGAGATCCCTTACCCTTTAGTTTATTTCAACAACCAGATGGTATTCATGAATGGGGCACTCTATTGCATTGTCAAGAATCCCTCCACCAATTCGGAGCAACCAATCATCCTCGTTTTCGATCTCCATGATGAGAAGTTTTGCACTATAGAGTTCCCTCCATCTATTATGTTTCCTTATTTTTTTCAATTGAGGCTAACTTTAATCAAGGGATACGTGGCCTTGCATCATCATCAATTTCATTCTGATCGTCGTCGATATGGTGGTATTGAATATTCATATGTCACTGGTATATGGTTCATAGAGATTAATAAGTCCAAGGGCAATGAGTTGTACAGATTTGATCGTATTGAGATGGTTGCTAAATGGTCTGATTCTAATGAGTTGGATCTCGTGGGCATGCTCAGCAATGACATGCATAGTCTAGGTGTTGCCTCAAGTATAACCTCGAACATAGTCCATTGGAGGGCAAGGATACATGTACTGACAATTACTATGGTGATTTGGAAATTTCATTGATATCATAAAATAAAATAAAATTAAAAAAAAAAATAGTATACAGAGTTTGCCCCATTAGATACTACGATGTGCTATAAACACTTTGTAATCTGACCCAAGTGATTGATGGGGTGAAAAAAACTTTACCTAAGAGACTGTATTTAATTTAAGGGATTAAGAATGCTAACTGGTCATGTTCCATATACCCTCCAATAGAAGAGCTCAAATGGGTATCCACCAGAAATCACATAGGAGGGAACTGGACCAGCAATTACCATTCTTTTTCTCTTAATTTAAACACTCCTATACCACTGGCCAATGGTAATACAATACTCCAGCTTGTACAATTACAATTTAAAGGCCTTTATTTAAAGTCGCATTATCATATTTTCTAAAAGGAACTAAGCTGGAAAATCTATTTTTCATAATAGAAGGAAAGAAAAGAAACATAAACCACTCATACTTATTATCTTGTCTATATGAAATTTATCTAATGGAAGAGATAATCAGTTTCTCTTACTTGTTATGCTAATACATGAAATGGCTAGTGTGTATATATATATATATATATATACACATATATACTATATATATATATATATATATATATATATCTGTTATGTCATTTTCTACACTGGCAATCAATGTCTCTTTCAACAAAGAACTATTATCCTTATACATGAATAAGTCAAGACAAGATAAAATTTTGACTTATATAGTCTGGATATCTAATTAGCCAATCAGCTATGTTGATAAAGAAAAAGATTACCAAGACTGGAGCTTCCATTCCTTAAAAACAGTTTGAGCAGATGTTTGACCAATTATGTACTGTCTGAATATGAACTAAACCATTAGACTCCTTAACTACTCTCCCCCTCTCTTTCTCTCACATATGCATGTCTAAATCTTTTTCAAAATCTCTCCTCTTTCAGCTCTACACGTTTTATTTACTTTCTATTTCTATATTTATCTCCTCCTTTCCTTGGTCCTTACTCTGCGTAGTAAATGATGCTAATGTGTGTGCTCCCATTGTCCCTTGTGCATGCGCAAGGGCGACACTTCCCCTTCCTTATTACATTATATATTCTCTGATCTTTGGATTTGAGTTGATGTTGTTTGCTTTTCTTCTTTTTATCTTCGATTGTTATTACTGTTTATGCATCATGTTCATGTTTATTCTGTCTATTTTCTTAAGGATCTAAATGGTAGAAGAAGTTAAGCATCATCATCTACCTTTTTTGATTATCTCAAACATATTGTCAATGCTCCCCCATAGAGGCTCTTGTGCGATTCAAGAGTGTGTGTAAGAGCTGGTTCAGTTTGATAGAAGAAGACCGATCATTCGTTAAATTGCGGCTTGAAAGATCAAAGAATAAAAGAAAAAAAAAATTATATATATACAAAATTGAGAAGCAAGGGACATTGAGTTGGAGTATAAGTGGGATTTTAAAATTGAGAATAGAAAAATAAGTGGGAATTCCAAATTGTTGGGTCTTGCAGTGGTTTGCTTTGTATGTTTTCTTGGATTCCATACAAAATTTTTTGTGGCATAAGCATGTAGAACCCAATCACAAAAGAGTATGTCATGTTACCAGCAATAGCTGGGAGATATGTTGATCTAATTGGTTTTGGTGTAGATTCCACAGGAAAGTACAAGGTGATTCGAATATTTGAGGAGGACATTGGAATAGTGATTGTGAGCAAGATGAGATGGAATGTGAGAAATGTGAGATTATTACATTAGGTGAAAATTCATGGAGAGAGATAGAGATCCTTTACCAGTTATTTTATACCCAGTTTGCTAATAACGGGATGGTATTCATGAATGGGGCACTCTATTGGATTACCTCCCATTTGCAGCAGCCAATTATCCTTGTGTTTGATCTCTGTGATACAGAATTTTTGCACTAAATAGTTCCCTCCGTCTAAAAAGTTGTCCAATTTTTGTGAATTGAGCCTAACATTAATCAAGGGTCATGTGGCCTTGCATCATTGTGAGAATGGTGCTAAAATGTTTATCATTCATATACGGTTCATAGAGATTAACAAGTTTAAGGGCAATGAGTTGTATATGGCTGTGAAATGGCATTTTTCAGATTGTGATGATGTGGATGATTTCAATGCTGAGCAATCATATGTTCTTGTATAGGCTAAATATCTGGTGTTCTGGTATTTCTGGATACCCATACTTTATCAGTGACGGATAACAAAAAGTTTTGTTTCTAGTCTTGTATCTCCTATTGTTATTGCTTGTGGAAAGTCGAAGAAACATACAAGTTACAGGTTCCAAGGGTTAACATTGAAGTGGTTGGCTACTCCACCTTATGGGATTTAATGGGTCCTTGCTCTGCTTGTAACAGTGATGAGTGACAGTCTCCTCCTTCCTTCTCTTTTATTTATTTATTTATTTGATAGAGAATCAGATAATAATTAAGTTAAATAGTAAACTTAGATCAGAGTTTGTGTTTCCTTGATCATAACTTTCCTATCCATAGCATACTTAAGTGCACTAACTAAATTGTTATTAGGCTTTATAAAAAATTTGACCTTTGAACAAAATAGTAGAGTTTTCAAAAAATAGAAATAATATAATCCATGGCCCACCAAAAAGATCGAGTTGTCAAATCAGGTTCCAGGTCTTCTAAGTCACTCCAGATCTCTTCAATATCCCATCCTCTTTTTTATATTCTTCAAGCCCTGGAAAAGCCCCACGGTGCTGCTTTAATATCTTCTTCTGACGTCAAATAACTCTTGTGCTCTAATAGTCTAATTGGTGGTTATTGAAAATAAAAGTGTTGAAGAGTTTCGAGATTTTTTTAGAAGTAGGATTTTCTTTGGTGGTTATTATTGAATATTTATGTTGACCAAGAAGTCCCCCACATATTTCATCAAAGCCATTGGGAGGGCAAAATTTTTTATTTTGAAATCAAACTGCCACTGAGGTAGACCTTAAAAATAAGGTTAGTGAGTAGGAAAAAATAAATAAAGAAAGAAAGAAAGAAAGGACATATTTCAAATAATTCCTTCCAATGTGTCAATCGGTTTGGTTTCGGTTATTCGGTTTGATTTTGGTTTGGTTCTAAATTATGATAAAGTGGATCATAAACGAATCGAGAACCGACTCGATTCTGTATTTAGATACTCAAATTGATTCAATTCATATCGCTTCGATTTCGGTTTCAATTCGGTTCTAATATGTGGTTTTAATTCTATTTTATACGTCTGTTTTAATTCGGTTATAAAAATGATTTCAATTTTGAACCATGACTGTGATGGACCAAAGGTCATAATGGGCTCAAATTATGCGCCTTGTGGCCATTGTTAACTCCAAAATTATCTTAGCTTGTAAATATGTGATGATAAATTGCAAAAAACACTTGCC
>NC_056564.1:4949997-4956826 GCF_013358625.1 Macadamia integrifolia | reverse complement strand
AAAAAAAAGAGCTTGCAAAAAACACTATTGAATGATAAGAGCAATTTGGTTTTGTTTTGATTTGAACCGACGGTTCTGACACCCTAAACCGAAATCGAGCCAAACCAAATAGCATACTCACATATTCAAACCGAATTTGAACTGAATAAATTTGGTTCAGTAGGGTCCGATTAATTCGACTCGGTTTTGGTTTTAGTATTCAGTTTTGGTTTGAAATTGACACCCTTATTATAAACCTATAACTAAAATTGAGCAAGCATACTTACCTTACCATAGGCTAAATTTTTTCGGATTTTTTTTTTTTTTAATCAAGGTGTCCAGGTAAGTTTACGCGGACCTCGACTAATTTTCAAGGAAATTGCACATGCACAAATGGGGAATCGAACCTGAGACTGTAGAGGGATACTTGCAACTAACAATGCTCTCTCGTCCTCATCTATGAGCAGTTGTTTATCATGATGGCCCCGTCACCGTACGACCTTCGTATTATAAAAAAGTTCCATTCCACTTTGATATTTTACCCAAAAAATTAAAAGAAAAAATCCATTCTAATATTAATTTTTTTATATGATGATTGTTTGGTAAACTGAGAGAAATTGAGATTTTAACAAGCTAAATTAATTATCACACTTTATATTCAATTAAAGATTAATAAAAAAATCCAAGGGGATAGCAATTGGTGAGCAACGAACTTGGTACGAGCTATAAACTCAAACGTCTTAAATTCGACTCCCATTAAACACACCTTGGGCCACTCACACGAGGTGTTTAGATTAATTAAAAGATTTGGGGTACCTAGATTAGGTTATTATGTAGTAATAAAAAAACCTTTTGGATATTGTTTCCCTTTTCTTTTTATTTTTATTATATATTTCATTAGACTAAATATAAAATCCAGAATAATAATCTTAAACATATTAGATGTGAGGCGTGTTATGAAGATTCATGTTCACTCACTAACAATCTAATGTATTCTCATTTCCCACTGTCTATTTTTTTTTTTGGGTCAGGCTCATTTCCTACTGTAGAGTTGCTACTGAAGAGTCCTTGGTATGACAAAATCAAACCTAACCTTACCTTACCTTACCTTACAACTGCCTCTATGAGAATATCTCCTTCCTATTAGGAAAGAAACGGAAAAAGATCCTCTTCAGTACCAGACACCCTCCAACGATTCATCCAAGGATTGGGAGTGCTTGGACACATAGCCTCAATTGTTGAAATATGTGACCAAGCCCTCCCTGGATTGTTGAAGGGTAGTTGCAGGGTGCACTTGTTAGGAAACCATATATATTCTAATTCTTCCATTTCTCTCTCTCTCTCTCTCTCCTCCTCCTTCCTTGGTCCTTACCCTACGTAGTAAATGATCTCTTCCCCTCTTTCTCATTCTTCCCTTTTTCATCGCATCTTTCTTGATAGTTAACATTATTGGGTTTCCTGCTCTCTCACGTCTTTCCATCACTCCTCTCTTACTAGAAAACCTTATATATTACAAATTCTTCATTGAAAGAGAATAATGGCGAACTAGAAGAAATTATGGAACTGAGATGAACCTGGATTCAAACCAATAAGGAAGTTTGTGCATGACGATCATAAGCCTCAGTCTGATTCCTCCAAGAACATTTTAGCTACCAAAATTCAGAAATTAAAAGGCAAAAGTGAAGGTGTGTTCCTTTCTTTTATTATGCATCTTTTGTTCGGAATTAATATAAGCACGGATTTTGTTTTGTTTTGTTAGGTAATCATCCAAGTTAAAACAGTATTATTGTTGCCCTTGAGCAGTGTACAAGAGGATCAATAGAGGGTAAAGTAGGAATTTGATTAAAAACTAAAAGCCTATAGACCTTGAAGGCATAAACCCTATGGAGTCTCTTACCAGGTCTGATGGGCAGATTCCCTGTTGGATATATTATTGCACCCTCTTCGCATCTATTGTGTGCGCTCCCATTGGCCCTTGCACAGGGGTCATGCTTTCCCTCATCCACCTCCACCACCACCACCACCAATGCCTCCTTCAACTTCACCGCTACCATCTCCACTGCCACCAAGTCACCACTATCGAATATGCCAAAATTTTGGATATGGAATAACATTTGTAAATTCATATAAGTTCCACACACAAAATTTAATATGCACTTAACAATTTTATTTCTATTGCTTTTCTAGCCCAGAAATAGAAATTATAAATAGGTTTTTCACTCAAAAATATGACCCAAAAGCTAAAATACAAAAAGTCATTTCTGAATAGAAATTTAGCCTAGAAACAGAATGGTTATCATGTAGGCCCCAACTGACAATCTTACCCCATTTCCTTTGTCAGCTCAATTTGAGGTTTAAAGATTAATAAATGTCCAAGAAATATATAAGAACATAGTAACTAGTGTCTGTGATCTCTTGTGCATTGATTTTATTTTCTTTTTCTTCCTTTTATTTTTTTATTGTTATTACTCTTTGTACACATATTCATGTTAATTTCCATTATTTTCTTAAGGACCCAAATGGAAGAAGTTAATCATCATCATCTACCATTTGAGATTATCTCAAACATCTTGTCAATGCTCCCCATAGAGTCTCTTATGCGATTCAAGAGTGTGTGTAAGAGGTGGTTCAATTTAATAGAAGACCTATCATTCATTAAATTGCAGCTTCAAAGATCAAAGAATCGATCACCCCGCATAATTCTTTGGAAACCCTATTGTTAATGGTAAGTTATTTTTATTGGATAGAGACAATAGAGGAAAATATATGTGGAAAGCAAGGGAAATTGATTTGGAGCATAAGTGGAAGGAAGAGGAGAGAGAAACTGAGTGGAATTTCAATATTGTTGGGTCTTGCAATGGTTTGCTCTGCATGGTTTCTTCCTTTGGTGGTGGAACGTTATTTTTTTATAGCATATCCATATGCAACCCAATCACAAAAGAGTGTGATGTTGCCAACAACAGTTGGGTGCTATGTTGGTCTAATTGGTTTTGGTGTAGATTCCACAGGAAAGTATAAGGTGAGTCGAATATTTATGGAAACATATTCCCCCCTGAATTTTTTCGGGATGATTATGATGAGGAGAAAGAAGTGATCAAATGTGAGAAATGTGAAATTATTACATTAGGTGAAAGTTCATGGAGAGAGATAGAGATCCCTTACCAATACAAGTCAATTACTACCCGAAGTAATTTCAAAAACCATATGGTATTCATGAATGGGGCACTCTATTCCATTTTTGACAATCCCACCAACTGTTCACAGCAACCAATCATCCTTGTTTTCGATCTCCATCATGAGAAGTTTTGCAGTATAGAGTTCCCTCCATCTATCAAGTTGCCCAAGTTTCATGAATTGAGAATAACTTTAATCAAGGGTTACCTAGCCTTGAATCAACGCCAATATGGTGAATTTGATGCTAAATTATTTGTGATTCGTATATGGTTGTTAGAGATTAATAACTCCAAGGCAATGATTTGTACCGGTGTGGTCGTATTATTAAGGTCGTGAAAAGGCCTAATTCTTGTGATGATGATGATGGTGATGGTGATGGTGATAATGATTTCGATCTCATGGGCATGCTGAGCAATCACATGCTCTTGTATAGGTTAAATAATCCATACCGAGTAACAGTTAACTATCTTCTTGTCTATTGTATGGAGATTAAGAGATTTATGCATGTCCGGGTGTCTGGTGAAATTCCACAAAGGTTCCAAGCAAGAATTTTTGTTCCAAGCCTTATATCTCCTATTGTTATTGCTTGTGGCAAGTCAAAGAAAGATATTAGTTGCAGGTCCCAAGGGCTACACATGGAAATGGTGGGCTATTCCTCCTCCTTATGGAAGTTAATGGATTTATTCTGGTGTAACCCCGATAGAAGTTAAGGAATTCATGCTGGTTTAATCCCGTCTTTGGGTAATAGATTTCTGATTCCTTGGGGTTTGTGGAAGCATATTAGAAGTAGTGGATATGTATGTTCATCAAACCCAATTTATTAATAAAGAAAGTTTAATCTTGTGATCCAGTTGGTGGTTAAAAAAAAGTATTGAAGAAATTTCTTTGTCCTGGTTTTTTAGAAGCATGATTTCTTTGGTGGTTCATTCATAAAAATATTGCATTGTTGGTGGAGCGATTTAATGATCATTCTTTCTTTTCTCGTATTTGTAATCTTTTGACCAAGTTTCCCTATTCTGTATCTAAATGGCTTTAGAGACTTCTGAGACTAGCCAACTATCTCCTAAATATCCTATCCACAGAAAATCAAAGACAAACTACTTCCAACTATTGTTGGACTAAACTTCGGGTTGGGCCTGTATTGACTGGGTTTGGGTTTCCAAAGTCAGCCATATTGGTTCAATTGGCCAAGTGCTGCATTCTCATCTAAAAAGAACTCAACTCCATCTAGTTTGGAGAATGATAAAGGAGACCATCTGAATCAACACGTTGGAGGAACAAACCCACTATTTTCTTTATCTTAATGTCAAGGAGATCTTTAATGGGAAGAAACTTCATGATTTTGTTGCTGTGTTTAAAAGATTAAGTATTTTGCATACCCACAATGTTACATCTTTCTATCAAAAAACCATGATTGACGAAGAAGAATATGACACACCTTTATAGGAACAACGTCACATTGTATTATATCCACGAATCCACCGATAACGCTTATATTTTACCATTTTTCTTCCGTCGAACGCTTAGGGTACCCGACGTCCTGAGATATTTTACATTTACGTTAACCAACGTTTGGAATTTTACGTTCAGGATATCTAACTTTTCATCAATATTACTTTTGAGATACCTCACGTTTTTTATAGTTCCAACTTTACCCATTTCTTCTTCATCCAATATCTGATGCCCCTTCTCCCTCTCTCCATTTCCACGTAGTGCCAACGATGATTTCCACTGCGAGTTGATGACAATGGACACTGAGATGCAGACTTTCCGGTCATGGAGTTGAACTGAGAAGTACTACAGCTTGGGGTTGTCAATGTGAACCGGGAAAGGGATTAACGTGCACTGAGATGCAGACTTTCATATATGGTTCCTAGAAATTAACAAGTCCAAGGGCATAAGTTGTATCAATGTGATTGAATGGGTGTAGCATGGCTTGGGACTGTAAATCTTAGCTTGAGATTGGGTTGGGCCGGGCTTGGGGTTGAGAGCACAATTCAAATTATATATCAAAGGAAAAATTGGACGGGTGCAAGTAATTTTTTTTTTTTTTTGGGTGAGGGGCGGGGTGGGGGGTTGCCGGGGGTGTTATTGGTAGATCGCATTAAAAATGAAAGATTGGGTATTTGAACCATCACATCTATATTGTTAGGAAAACCACAAAACATTAAGGTAGAAAACCTTAATTCAAGTTGAAACTTCTACCTTAATTCAACTTTGAAACTTTTAGATGAATTCTGCAAATGGGTATTTTTGTAGGAGTTTGGATCAAGTCCTCGTTTGAGAATAGTTTTCGTATAGTGTCTAATCCACACATGGAATTCACTTATTCTTTCTCTTTTAACAATAGGTTTTCACATTGAGTGGATTCCATGTGGATATCAGACGGTGCTATTCTAGTACAACGACCTGATCTAAACTCTTGAGTGCATAAATCCCTTTATGAGGTCATGCATTAAGATAACACTGGGTAGGCCTAAACCTTCAAAATCTCAAGCTTAAAACCCAGTAGTACACAACTATAACAAACTCTGTTTGGATTGAAACTTGAAATGACTTGGAAACCTTGGGGGGTCTAACTATCTATTAAATTTCAGCTCCATCAGACTTGCCATATGACACAATTGTTATATCATACTATTATCTAAAAGTATATTCAACATTCTTTAATATATTTTTTCATTACACCAAAAAACCTTCTATAATATAGGGCCTAAGTGTTTTCTGTCAAGACCAGCATCTATGCCCATACACTAGGGCATGCACCCCAAGCAGGGGCATAGTGATTATTGCACACCATTGTGTCTTTGGCGTTGCAGGGGCCTCTCACGGACAGAAAATTGTCCCTATATTTTGTTTCTCATCCTCCCTCTCACTTTTCTCTTTCTTCTTAGGAAATCATATATTCATAACTTTTTATTGGATCCCCTTTTCTCTCTCACTTCCCTTCTTCATAATAATTAAAAATTATTTACTTATTAGCATAATTGAATTTAAGGAGAATTTTTCATTCACTACACCGTGAGATTCACCACTCCATAATAGGGTTCACAAAACCTTATAGATTTTGAAACCTTCACAAACTATACCCTCATTGTGGATTTAGGAAAACTTGGTCCATGAATTCACACCACTCCTCAAATTGGAAATCATATATTATTGGGTTTTATTCTCTCTCACGTCTTTCCCTCTTCATCTCATCACTTTTGTTAGGAAACCTTATATATATATGGATACCAAGTCCTATTGATCTCTATAATCTTATCTCAAAGGACTCTCCCTCTCTACCTTGGTGTTGGTTATTAATGGAAGAACATTGTATGAGACCTATGATTTGAAAACGATAATGGCGGATCTATTAGGAAGTCATTTGTGCATGAAGATCATAAGCCGCAGTCTGACTCCTCGAGGAATGCTTTAGCTACAAAGGTTCAGAAAATTGAAAGAAAAAGTGAGGGTGTGTTCCTTTCTTTCTTCTTCTATTATATATGTAAGAATTTTGTTTTGTTATGTTAGAACATTGTCTTATAGTTGCTCTTGAGCAATGAGTGCACAATAGGATCAGGAGAGGGTAGTAATAGGAATTTCATTATAAAACTAAAAGCCTACCGAACTTAATGGCTTAACCCTATTTCTTCTTCCATGGAGATTTGAGTTTTTTTTTTTTTTTTTTTTT
>NC_056564.1:4867348-4949977 GCF_013358625.1 Macadamia integrifolia | reverse complement strand
CTAAAACCAAAGACTTAGTAATGTTGATTAGGTGTATGTGAATTTAAAATGAATTGCATGACATGTAGTGCATATGATGTGTTGTATTGTGTGGACTGTTGTGTGTGGTCCACCTCTTTACTTACTGAGCTAGTGAGCTCATTCCACGTGTACACCCCTTTTTAGATGATTTTGCAGGTCATGCACCTGAGGAGCAGGGGGTGGGTCCCACAGTCGAGTTTCCTGAGGAGGACTGGTGGACCCCTGAGGAGTTTGAGCACGGCGTAGACTGCGCGTGTGAGAGCTGTGTTGCGGGGCAGCGGTTCTGAGGCCGAGCTGAGCTCCAGCCTTGATACCGATACCGGGCTGCGTACTCTGATGTTTTTGATAATTTCCTGTATATAATTGATATTCAAACTTTATTCTTTTTGTGTATATATATCATGCCTTCGGGCCCAAATGTATATAATTATGGTATCGCCATTTGGGTATCAGGTATATGGGAATTATTACAGGTAAAACTTAGTCTTCCGCTGATTTGATGAGTTGATGTTAGTGTGTGTATGCTGTGGTGGAATACAGTGTCTGATGATCCTGGTAGGTTTGGGTTAACCGGTGTTAACTCGGTCACCGCTCCGGTTCAGGGTGAACGGGGTGTGACAATAATAATAATGGATATCCAAGCCTTTGGCTCCATACTGACTCCACAATTGTATGGACCATGTCATACTGGGTTGGTTGAATGAGAACCATTCAACTTTCACCGAAACCATTGAAAAAACACTACACTCCCTGGGGTTGAGATTGAATCTCATACAACATCTCTTTCTTCAACTATTAACATACTCTTCATATTTTAGAAAATAATTTTAATTTATCTTTTTATTTCTGAAGGACCCTAATGGAAGAAATTAAGCGTCATCTACCTTCTGAGATGATAATGTTCTGTTGAAGTGTGAGATTATTGGAAACACATTATGACTATGATGATAATGTTGTGTTGAAGTGTGAGATTATTGGAAACACATTGACCATGATGACTATGATGATAATGTTGTGTTGAAGTATGAGATTATTACATTAGGTGAAAGTTCATGGAGAGAGGTAAAGGTCCTTTACAAGTCGATTTATACCGAATGTCCAGCCAATTCATGAATGGGTCACTCTATTCCATTTGTACTAATCGTTCAAAGCAACCAATTGCCCTTGTGTTAGATCTCGATGATGAGAAGTTTAGCATTATAGAGTTCCCTCTATTTATAGAGTTTCCCAATTATCATGCTATACGCCTAACTAATATCAATGGTTACCTAGCCTTCCATCCTCGCCGTGGTCATTGTGGTGATGAATCATCTATCACTAAGACATGGTTCATAAATATTAATAAGTCCAAGGGAAAAAAGTTGCACCAAGGTGATTGTATGGGTGCAACATGGCCTATTTTCAGTGAAAAGGATTTCGATCTGGGTGTGACATGGTCTATTTTAAGTGAAAATGATTCCAATCTCATGGGTATGCTGAACAATTACATACTTGTAGATGTTTGGCATTTTGAGTTAATTACACATTTTCTTTTCTATTGTTTAGAGAAGAAGCAAATTATGTATTCTCAGATGCCTCATGAAATTCCAATGCGATTGGAAGCAAGAAGTTTTGTTCCAAGCCTTGTATCTCCTATTGAGATTGCTTGCGGAAAGTCAAAGAAAAAGACTAGCTATAGGTTTCAAGGACCACGCATGGAAGTGGTGGGCTACTCCTCCTTATGTGAGTTAATGGATTCTTGCCGGTTGCACCCCACCTTTTGTTTCCAATCTTCTGTCTGTTCCAAATGTGTTCCATATTAAATTGCCAATGATGCAAATGTTTGGAACTTGAGAGTATCGTGTGGCCTTTTGTTTCATTAAATATATTATGTTATTTCCATGAACTTTATTATTTATGTTTTATTCTTAATTTTTTTTAGTGAACGTGTCAATACGGTGATAAAGAATCAAACTCTCACTATATTTATTCATTTTTCTACTTCTTCTTCTTCCAAGCGCAGGATAAACCCAAAAGATTGTGGGTTTTTTTTTTCCCTTTATCATGTTATAGTAGGTTTTCCACTCTCTCTCTCTATATATATATATATAAAACATATAAGCAGTGTCTTATCTAGAAGTTTATTGTTTTTTTAATACTGAATATTTCTCCCCATTCTGAATTTTGTTGCAGCAAAGAAATTAATCTTCCCAAGAATCCATTTGCATCTCATATACCTATGTATATGAAGGTTTCTATGAAGGTAGTCTAATTGTTTTAGGTGTGGATTTCAAAGGCAATTACAAGGTGATCCAAAAATTTATGAAAATAAATTCCTCTATGACCATGAAGATGATAAAAATGATATGTTGAAGTGTGAGATTATTACATTATGTGAGAGTTCATGGAGAGAGATAGAGATCCCTTATCGGTACCAAATGTATGGCCGACGGGATTGTATTCATGAATGGGGCACTATATTCCATTTATACTTTATTGGGGATTGTGTTGATAGGCGCACGATCCCAGGTTTGATTCTTCATCTGTGCATCTTCAATTTAAGTGGAGATTATGGCGGTGGATTACTGCGCCAATCTCCCAGCGCATTAGTCGAGATGTGCATAAATTGGCCCGAACACCTTAGTTAACAAAAAAAATATCAAGGGTTATTTGGCCTTGTATCATCATCATCATAGTAGTGATGAAACATTTGTCACTTGTGTATGGTTCATAGAGATTAACGAGTCCAAGGGTGTGACATATTAATATGGGTGTGACATGGTCTATTTTCAAGGATAGTAATTTTGGTCTCGTGGGTATGTTGAGTAGTCAAATGCTCTTGTACAAGCTAATGTCCTGTGTTTTGATGCAGCCCCATGTTTTGTTATCTATCTTCTTGTCTATTGTTTAGAGAAGATGCAATTTGTGAGTGTTGAGGTGCCTGGAGAGATTCCAAGACAGTTCCAAGCAAGAAGTTTTGTTCCAAGCCTTGTATCTCCTATTGATGTTACTTGTGGCAAGTCAATGAAAGATATTAGCTATGGGTTTCAAGGGCTATGCCTGGAAGTGGTGGGGAACTCCTCTGAATGTAAGTATTCTTGCCAGTTTCGCCGCAGTTTTTGGAGCCCATCCTCCATTAGCTGTTCCTGATGGTTTTGGCATTTATATTAGATGATCAACAATTAATCTAAATATTTGGTTCAGACTTCAGAGTCTACTAATTGGGATTGTGGTTGCATATTAGTGATAGTGCTAAGTGGAAAAAAATTGGCTGTTATTTGGGTGTTGGCAATGAAAGAAATGGAATAATTCACTTCTACTTATGTTTACAAATACCCTTCTAAGATCTTGTATTTTCTAAAATATCCTTTAAGATCAAATATCCTTTAAGATCAAACCCCATGGTTAAACCCTCTCCTCCACAGTTTCAACCATATCCTATGGCTGTTACCTATCCCGCACCCACACCACCTATTCCTACTTATCCATCACCTTCACCCTCACCTTCTCCTCCTCGAACCAAGCCCAAATATCCTCCTATAGGTGCCATAACCCCTTCTGGTGATGATGTCCTCACAGACTTTCTCACCACCTTAGCTCTCCACGAAGTAACCTGCAATAGGGCGTGGCCTAGAACATCCCTTTAACTAGCAGAGGTTCAAACCGAGAGAGGTCAGCCGCCGGAAACCGGACCTTAGCCGGAGAAGGGGGAGGGGTAAGGCTCTGATACCATTCTTTTCTCGGTGGTGTAAGTCACAAACGGGCTCTGCCCTTCTCCATTCCATTAGGGGCTTTAAATAGCCGAGGGAATACAAAGGATAGGAGGACATGTGGGACCCAAGTCATGTGTCCTTCACATGGACTTCACATGCTTATGGGACCGTATGACGGGAGTGTCGGCATACATACTCAATACATACTCAATACATACTCCGTACATACTCAATACAATACATACATACTCCTACATACTTAATACAGTGTCGGCATACATACTCAATACATAATCCTACGAACAAACTTACTACTCAATACATACTCAATACTCAATCAGTGTCTGGATCCGACGAACTGCTGTATGGGTAGAATGCAGCTTTATCGATGAGCCAATCGTCATAGGCATCCATGAGAGGGATGAGACGAGGACAAGGAAGACGACCGTTTTGATGGAGTTCCCAAGCGGAGTCAGCAGTATGAAGAAGAGGGGCTGGAACCTGATGGGGCTGAGTATCATTGACTTGGCACATGGTATGAAGAAACTGTTGCCACTCTGATCGATGCTGTCGTCGAGTGATGAAGAGAGTATAGGGCTTTGTTCCATACACATGATAGTCTGTTGTATATTCAATGTAATGGCAGGGCTGTAGGGTATGTGGAGGGTCAGTAATTTGTAGGATAGCAGGAGGTCTATGGAAAAGAATAATGCTGTGGAGCATGGGTATATCGGGGGAATCATCTTCTGGATAAAGAGAGGTAAAGAGGTTTAACCAGGTTTCCATAGGAGCAAAGAGTTGTAGAAACTGGAGAATAGGGTGGTTAGGTTGGTGAGGGTTTATGGGGTCACACCATCGAGAACACATGGAATGGATGGCTTGAAGGGGAAAGCTTATGGCTATGGAGTAGGTTGTACATAAATGCCAGAATATGCATTTATATATGAGGGGCAATTCCTGTAGGTCATGGAAGGAATTAAAGGTAAAGACTGTAAGGTAGGGGAAATCTGGGTGGCAAGAAGAACCAGCAAGGAAAAGTCCCTCTTGTCGAAGAGCTATTCTGAGGAGCTGGATGGCTGTGAGCTTACTGTAGGTAAGGATGGCCTTATAGGTTAAGGTATGAAGGATTTCAGGAGGAAGATGAGGAGGGATGGCACAGCAGAGGTTATGGCCGGGTAGAGGCTGTGGTGAAGATGAGAAGGAAGACGAGGCTCCGGGAGTTAGAGGAAATAGGAGTGGGATGACAGAAAAGGTAGAGATAGGTCGGGATAGGAAATCTGCCAAAACATTTTCTTTTCCTTTGATGTGTTTGATATCAAAGGACCATTTTGAGAACCATTGAGCCCATCGAAGAAGTTGATCATTGGGAAGTGTCCGTTGCCGGAATTCAAGCATCCGAGGGAAACTTGACATATCTAGTTCAATGAGGAACCGGTGTCCAATGAGATGGAACTGAAATTTTTCAATGCCGCGGCGGACTGCAAGAATTTCCTTAAAAGTGGAATGGTAATGAGCTTCAGAAGGTTTGAATGAGCCACTCTTATAACCACAGACGGTTCTTGTAGAATTAGGGTTTTCTTCAAGGAGAACTGCACCCCAGTGCGTATCACTAGCATCTGTTTGGAGAATTCTACGCCCATCAGAAGGAATCTGTAAACAGGGAAGTCTTGTAGATAATTGTTTTAAAGCATGAATAGCTGCTGTGTGTTCAGATGACCAGGGAGGAGCATTCTTTCTCAAGAGTTGATGAAGAACAGAAGTGTGTCTGATCTGTTGAGGAAGAAACTCAGTCATATAATTTACTATACCAAGGAATTGATGAACCTGATGTTTTGTCAGAGGACCATCAGGAAATTGCTGTAGAGAAATAGCAATATGTGGTTGAAGTTCATATGTTCCTTTGGTAATAGTGACTCCAAGAAAATCAATGGTTGAAACACCAATCTGCATTTTCTTTGGGGAGAGCATGATTCCATAGTCCTGAACAAGCTGATGGAACTGTTGGAGAAGACTTAGATGTTCAACCTGTGTGGATGAAAACAGAAGAATATCATCAATATAAATCAGGGCATGATCTTGAATGGGAGCAAAGATCTGCAACATGGCACGCTGAAATATTGATGGAGCCGTCTTCAAGCCAAATGGCATAACTGTCCATTGTAAATGATAACCAGGGACACAAAAAGCTGTCTTTGGTCTATCTGCAGGGATAATACCTAGTTGCCAAAATCCTGCTTTGAGGTCGAACTTGGAAAAGACAGTTGCTGAAGATAACTGAAGTAACAGAGCCGGACGAGTTGGTAATGGAAATTTATCATCAGCCAAGAAGAAGTTCAGAGGCCGATAATTAATAACCATTCTCATTTTTCCACGGATCTGTTCTGTTCTTTTGTTCTCATAGAACACCTGACATGCCCAGGGAGACACAGTGGATTCAAGTAATCCTTGAGCTTGTAGTTGGGTTAATTCTTGTACTGCAAGTGTCAAATGGTCAGGGGGCATTCCAGGATGACTGGCTTTTGTTGGATTGACATCTTCATTCTTCTTAAAAGGTAAGGAGATGAAGAACTTAGAATTCTGCCAGAGAGGATGAGAGCACTTAGTCAAAAATTCAGTGTGAGTTTCTGCACAGGAGGTTTGCAGAAGTTTGCCTTTAAACTCATCAAACAGTATAGGACCTGCAAGAAATATGTTAGAAAAAGGGGACCAAGGAAGAAGTTGTTGTTTATATACAAGACCTTGGGGTGTCCATTTAAGGGGAAGATGACTCAAAACATCAAAACCTATAATAAGGTCTTTACCGGGACAGTGGGAACCTAACATAACATGGGAAAAGGAAAGGGTTGGAAGAAGTTGGATTTTAATGGGTTTTTTAGTAACTAAGGTGATATAGAAAGTTTCACCATTAGCAGCTAAAAAATGAAGGGGAGGGTCTTGAGGTTTCCAGAAATGGTTTGGAAGGACTTTGGGGGACAAAATAGTTGTTGCAGCACCTGTGTCAAGAAAGGCTATCAGACGGACTGGTTTAGCATAGGGTTCGGGAATAAGGGTTACTGTCGCATGTGGTAGGGTGATAGACTGACAGGGAAGAGGTAGTGGATTTTGTCTAGGGGAGATGAAAGGGATAACCTGGTAGAGGGGATCTGATTCCTCGGACTCGGAAAGGGAAGACTCTGGGTCTGAGTCAGTGAGGTGTTGGGGATCAACCTCATCAGGATAGTCAATAGCAAAGAGGGAGAGATCAGTTGGTTCTGCATCTAAAGAATACAGGGATTCAAGGTCAGCATCTTGTAGGTCATCATGATGGAGAGAGGCAAGCATATGAAGCACCTTGTCTTTCTTACTTCTGTTAGGACAATTTTTTGCAAAATGTCCATCTTTTCCACAAATGAAGCAAGAAGTATTCTTGGATTTCCCACGAAATTATTTTTTCCGAAGGAATTTCCACTGAGGCTTAAACCGTTTAAACCGAGAAGGCTTAAAAGGAAACCGTTTCTTGTGCTTTCTGGAGGAGTGAAAGAACCGCTTATGATGGAAAGGCTTCTTTGTAGGACAATCACAAGAGTGATCAGAACCTTTGCACTTAATCTTCATCCAGGAAGTGTCACAGGCAGAAGACACTTTATCAGATTTAGACTGTAATTCTTTCCAGATTTTCTTGACATTGCAAAGTTTGTCAAGGGCTGTGAGAGCAAAGCTGTATAAGGAGCCGATGCTGCAAGATGCCAAGGCAATATTTTGATTGCGTAAAAACTGCAGTGTATCAGCACCAAGAGGATCTGGAAGTGAGTTCAAGAAGATCTGCTTTAGGTTTTCATCATCAAGGCCGCCAATCTTATGGAACCTGTCTGTCATTCGAACAAAGTGTTTGTCGAGATCTGGACGAGCTAGAGAGCAACACTTTAACTGTAAAAACTCTTCACGAGCTTCTGTAATATCATTCGAGACAGGACCAAGAAACTCTTGATATAAGACTGTGATGAACTGGCCTTCAGGAAGTTGAACAAGTTGTAATTGTCTGTATCCACCAAGAGCTAAATACCATTCCTTGAGTTTTCCTTGTAGACGTGCAACAAACTTAGTCAGAACACTGACTGATGTAGCACCTTCTTGTAGGAGTTCAGCATTAATCCAGGCATGAAAATCAGCAAACTTGGATGCCCATTTAGCGACAGGGACATCATCTAGGGTAAAGAACTGTTTAGGGTCTTGGTTAGAAAATGGAGCATATGTTGGAGGAGGCTGTGGTGCAGGGTCAGGATTATGGACCATAGGGTCAGGATTATGGACCATGGGGTCATCCTGATCACCATCCATCTCATCGACAGTAGGAGGTACGGGATAGGGAGCAGGTGGATCTTGGCCTGTGTTCATGAAAGAAGGAACAGGGGTTGGATCATGGAGAGCTAAGGTGGTGAGAAGGTCTGTGAGGACATCATCACCAGAAGGGGTTATGGCACCTATAGGAGGATATTTGGGCTTGGTTCGAGGAGGAGAAGGTGAGGGTGAAGGTGATGGATAAGTAGGAATAGGTGGTGTGGGTGTGGGATAGGTAACAGCCATAGGATATGGTTGAAACTGTGGAGGAGAGGGTTTAACCATGGGGTTTGTTGTAGGGTGTTTTTGATGCTGATGTTGTTGCCTGGGGTTCAGATTACGCTGCTGCCGTTGTAATGCCTTCAATTCTTCCAAGGGAAAAGATCTTTGAGAAGCAACTACCGGAGGAGCCGGGATAGTATACAGGGCAAATGGATCTTGAGAAGACAGACTAGGAACTGTCAACTCCTATAAGGGTTGCAGCTCCTTTTCCTACTGTGGTGGTCATTTAATTCTTCCTAATATTCTATTCTGCTCCAGTCTCTGGGTATAAAAAAAAAAAAAAGGATTGAAGAGTTTAATATTGCACTGTTGGCTAACAAAGACAACAGGTAAACGACCCAATCGACTCCTGGCAGCCCTACTCCAATGACCCAGCAACGTGCTTCTAGAAGGAAACCAACTTCAATGCTTGTATCTCTTCATTAAGCACCAACTCTTTTTGAGAGATGAAAACAAGCAAACCCCCTTTGCTAAGCTCCTTCACTTTTGGAATTTACAAAAATAGAAAACCAGGAAAAAAATGAGTAAATAAAATTGGGCAAGGAACTAAAATAAATCTTGCGTATATGCAAACAATGGACTAAAGCTTATATCAAGGTTCAAATGAGAACCAACAAGAGTGGGATTTTTGTCTATTCCCAACCAGAGTCTGATGGGAGTACGTGTGAAAAAATCAACAGGGTTGGAATTTCCACCTTTCATGAGGGGGTCGATCATTTCCCCCCTCCTTCCCCCCATGGTCCCCTCTGGGCACAAAGGTCACGCCGCCTTTTAGGTTTCTTTCCCCTTAATTTTAATTTCACTTTCCTACCTTTTCCTTGTTCTTTCCACCAATGGAGCCTTCATGATACCGCTTTAGATGAAAACAAATGCAGTTATATTGTCATGTTCAGCTTCAAAATCTTTTCAACTACAACTATTGATTTTTTATTTTTTTGGTAGAATACAATTACTGATTTTTCAATCTTAAAATTCTCAACAACCATGGCAAATATATTTTTTTAAGAACATTATAGGGTATGTTTGGTTGTTAATAAATGGAGACAAATTTGAATTTGAGGAGAGACATAGGCACATAACTATTGTCATGTTTAGTTGTTAACAAAAAGCTTCAAAATCTTTTCAACTACAACTATTGATTTTTTTTTTTTTTTTTTTGGTAGAATATAATTACTGATTTTTCAATCTCAAAATTCTCAACAACCATGGCAAAAACATTTATTTTAAGAACATTATAGGCTATGTTTGGTTGTTAATAAATAGAGACAAATTTGAATTTGGGGAGAAACATAGGCACATAAATCAATTATTGCAACAATATGATTTTTCTCATCATGCAATGGTTGATTTATGTGTCTCTCTCCTCTTTTTTTTTTTATATATTAGAAGTTTGGGACCTATGAAATATCAATTTTTTTTCTCTGTAATTTACATCTTTCAAATACAGCTTCGTGCGTTAGAGCTTAGAAGGCTTGCCGAGTAAATTCACCCAAAAAAAAAAAAAATTACTTGGTATTTTTTTGCTTCCAATAATCAAGCTTGTTCAAGTCAAGGTTTCGCCCAAGGATTTGAATATAATAAAATTTGCAGACGTAAAAAGGAAAATGTTTTATGTTCGAAAGCACGGCCTAAACACTCTTCATACTACAAGAAGGAGCCAAGATGATATTTCATCGTGGGAAGAAGAAAGATAGACAAAGAAAAGATCTTAGACATAAAACATTTTTCTAAGGTTTTATATTTTGAATTAATCCATGATTTGTGCTAAATGTTTAATTGAAGAAAGCCTAAGAGGTAACTGAGTTAGTACAAACCAACTCATAATTAAGAGGTTATGAGTTTAACTCTTCATTGCGCGTTACCCATCTTTAAAAAAAAAAAAAAAGGTTTTATCGAAAAATGTGAAATGAAAAAAGGTTTACCATTGAATGCTAAATAATTCGTTACTCAAGGTAGCCAAAGAAAAGGATATGGGTTTTACATTAGAATGTTAAATATGTTTTTGTTCTACAATTTAGGCTAAATTGGATTGTTATAAAATAGAGGATAATTAGATTCTGGGTGCGAGGGCGATGGCTGCCGCTCTGAAATGCGGAGCTCTTCTTCTATCCAGCAAATCTTTCTGCCCATATCAATCCACCCTCACCGCGCCCTCCTTCTTTGGTAATCTCCTCCTCAGAAAATCATTCCCTCCTCCTCTAATCTTCTCTAACCGATGCTTCTTCCGTTCATCACTGAAAGCTTCAGATGCAGATTTCAATCTCACCACTTCCCCTCCAAAACCAGATTCTTCTGCGGATCCTCCACCTTCAGAACCATCCATCCCTCAATCGGAACCCATAAAGAGCTTGGTAGATGCGTTGGACATCAGGGTTGGACGAATTCTCAAAGCCTGGAGACACCCAGAAGCAGATTCACTCTATGTTGAAGAGGTAGACGTTGGAGAGCCTGAACCTAGAACCATATGTAGTGGTCTCGTCAATTACATCCCTTTGGATCACATTCAGGGCTTACAAGTTATCGTTCTTGCCAATCTGAAGCCCAGGAACATGCGTGGGATCAAGTCGAGTGGAATGCTTCTCGCTGCTTCTGATGCATCGCATGAGAACGTTGAGCTGCTCTTGCCTCCTGAGGGTTCGGTCCCTGGTGAGAGAATCTGGTTTGGAACGGAAGAGGAGAAGGAAGGTCAGGGTGATCCTTCGTCAGCTAATCAGATTCAGAAGAAGAAGGTTTGGGAAACGGTTCAGCCTCGTCTCAAGACCAATGAGTCTTGCATTGCGGCTCTTGTGGTTGATGAGGGTCAGGGGTTGCATCCCATGAGGACCTCTGCTGGTCTGGTCGTGTGTCCATCTCTCAAGAACGCTCGCATTTCCTGATATTGACATGGCTCGCTTGGTAGTAGTGTGATGTAGTCCAGCTCATCAACTGGGATTTCCAGTTTAATATTGTTACAGGGAAAACTAAATCTCAGCTGCCTTGAGCTATCCTGAATAGATGAGTTTTCTGGTACAGATTTGGTTGATGAACTCTTTTGATTGATGCAAATTTTTTTCCCCATTTATGTTGGAAATGAAAATTTTATCTCCCAATTTTGTAGATTCAATAATTTGTTTCATGAAATTGCTTCTGAAATTCATTAGCTGATATAAACAGAGTATGATTCAATCTGATCAGTAAGCATACCTTAGAAGATCAATTTGGTGAGACAGAAATATTAATCTTGGATGTTACTCATTTAGATTATAATATCAAAATTATATGGATGAGCTGAGCTGGGTA
The DNA here is from genome assembly GCF_013358625.1 of Macadamia integrifolia. Lineage (NCBI taxonomy): Eukaryota > Viridiplantae > Streptophyta > Magnoliopsida > Proteales > Proteaceae > Macadamia > Macadamia integrifolia. The sequence goes on along the minus strand of NC_056564.1, from coordinate 4,938,386 downwards.
GAGGTCAGTTGACCTACTCAGGTCCTCTCGCTGAGCTCAGTCCTAAGAGCAATGACAATGGCAATGGCAATTGGCTAGAAGAAATACATAAAACTAGGCCTTTAATGAGTAACCCTATAATGTAGCTTCATGGGCACTTGGGTCCTCCTTCCTTGGTCTTCCAGTTGTTGTAGCAAGGGCAGGTCTGCTTGTTACCATAAGTACCAGGAGGAACACACAGACATTTGGAGCAGCATTTGAGGCAGAAGAACATGCATGGCTTCTTATGTGATGTAGCTGAGCAACGATATGTACACTTTGGCTTGCAATCTGTAAACCCAAGTTTCATTAGCTCATTAAATCCATCTATCGGTTCAAAGTTGAAGTTTTAAAGCTACAAACTTGCTCAATTGCAGGAACCCATCATACCTGTTGAACGTAGCTGTGCACGGCCGTAACACTGTAAACAAAGAAGAAAGGAAGATGGAAGAATCAAGATGAGAACTTTATTTGTTCGTTCACCCACCAGGCAAAATGTAAGAGAAAAAAGGAATGAAGAATGTCTCATTATACCTCTGCAAAATTGGAGAATGACACTAAAATAAGCACAAACAGAAGCAGAAAGTGCAAATTGTATTGACGACCTGCCATGCCTCTGACTGATTTGCTTCTCTTAGAAATTTAGAGAATCACTCTCTTGCTCACTCTTTACTCACACCATAGATTTACATTTTATAGAGATTGAAGGATCAATCAAGCACCGAGGATGCGTTGTTTGTGGCGTGAAAAAAGGGTGCGAGGTCATCTGATGGCTCAAGAAAAAGTGAGCGATAACAGCGGCGTGTTTGTGGAGTGATTTGTTGGATTTGTCTTAATAGAGAAAATTACTTAAAAACTTCTTCTTTTTTCTTTTTTTCATGTGCTTCTTTCTCTCTCTAGAGTCTAGTCTGATCCTTTCTATGTTCTATTTCTTTCTAATTTTTTAGTACTTTGGTAACGACCTGTGAGCTCTTTTCTCATTTGGGTTGAGAATATCTCGTCACGTCAGAAGGATACTATTTGGGTAACTAAAGAACGTGAACACCACATGGGTATCAATCATTTACTTTGAAAAGTGGGGTTAGGAGAGCAATCATAAATCTATTCATCTTTGGCCTTGGAGTCCTATCTGTACCCTTTAAGAATTTAGGCAGGTTAGGGATTAGGTCTGGTCTTTTTCATAATAAAGCTTTACTTAATAAAGCTAATTTGGAGATTAGTGTCAATCAGTCCCTACTTTGAGCAAAGGATCGAGTTCTTGATGCTATGATTGGACTCCTGGAATGCCGAGTTTAATCATTAACTATCACCTGTTATTGATGAAGGTCCAAAATATCCTTCCTCAATGGAATCAGAGGATCAAATCCGCTAACCGACCACTCATCTGTGTACTGATATACTTCCAAACATGTATGTGCAAGGGTACCCATACTAGAGAAATTATCTGAATCAAATTTCTTCTATTACATTCACATTGCTTGAAATATTCTATTTTGCAGATCAAAATCTGTCCTGGCTCTAAGGAGAATCAAAATGAGTTCAGAACATAGCCTGGGAAATTACAAAATGATGGTGCAAAGGCCAGACACTGAATACCACTGTTAGAAGGGATATCAAACAATAGATCCATGATGGAACCAAAACCATGCGGTGGTACTCTCCAAGATATGGTGCTCACCAACAGCCAAAACCATTTTAACTTCTGTCCTATGCACATTTCATCATGTTGGCAAAGTTCTCAGAATATGAAGGGCTTGCATCCACTGTGGCCCTTGTGAGAGCACAATGCGTCTCAAGGCTGGAAGAGCTCCGGCAGCTATGATGGCCAAATGATTCTCACTGTCCATGCTGAGGTTATACAGTATTGCTAGGCTGGCTTCAACAGCCCTTCCATTTCCCTGTTCAATGATCTTCACTAAAGGGAATATCCCTCCCTTAGCAGCAACAGTCCGAGTGCAATCTACCACTCCTAAAGAAATTATTCTATTAAGTTCAACAACAGCAGCTTCTCGTGCTTCTGGAGAGAATGAATTCCCGATCTGTTCGATTAGTCTTGGAATTGTCTGATAAAGAGTTACGTCCATGTTGATTGGGTTCTCAGGATCTACAATGGTACCAGATAAAGACTCAAGTTTAACGAGGCAAGCAGCAATCCAGTCTTTATTGCGAAGAGGGATGTTTGACTTCAGTACTTTGCGCAGCAACCTTGTGGTATGCATTGAATTGATGGCATGAAGAAACGGTTCAAAGTCTAGCAACTTAGTTAGCAACCTGGATGCTGCAGTTATTGCAAGACCAGCTTCTTCAGCTTCTACGCCACCTAGCTCTGGCGGCTGACTGTCTATATCATCTTCCATGCCTGCAAAAATATCAATTAAGGAAATTCTTCAGTTTTTGGAAAAAATAGAATATGGAATTGAAATGTCTGTCTTGTTCATCTTCTAAACGGGTAAATGATGAAATTACACTACAAGGCATCCAAGTACTACCTAGCAACATGAGAGCTTGGTCCTGTCCTGCAATCCCCAAAAACTGAAATCAAGGAAGTGCTTGGTATAACTTTTCATTTCTCATTTTAGGCCCAAAATGTATTGGTTGGAACAGTTTTTCATTTCTCATTATAAAAGTAAAAGATAAAAGCAGGAAAAAAGTCTAGACCCGTTTTTACATTCTCAATCCATCTTGAAGAACGTAGTCATGCTCCTTCCCAAGTCCTCAACCTTGTATTTGCAGGCTTTGAACTCTTTGGAGTGATTTTTCATAAATGCTTCGAATTTTTAAACTTTTAAAATGTGTTTTCTTTTCTCTCTCTCTCTCTCTCGATACAAAGAGCGATATCATGAGGCCTTAGATTGGCCAATGGTGTCTATCACATATCAATTTGAGTTCCAATCACTGAGGATTAACCTTATTTTTTCAAAAAATGTGTTGCAACAAAATCAATTTTTTAAACCAGAAAATTTAAAACGTAAAGTTGAATCCGACTCCGTGAAGTCAAGGCCAGATTATGCTATCTAACATATAAAACATTGAATACTAACCACAACACATATTTACCTTATTTTTTGCAAAAAAATTACTTGAGGGAAAAAGATATACCAAACTGTGAAACTTCAAGAAATCTAACTCATGTCCACCAAATGTTCATTGTAGATGACTTGTAAAAGCTTTCAACACATTGTTCCACCAAGATTTGCAAGTGGAATGGCAATAAAATAGAAATCCAAGTGTTTGAAATCAAGGCTTGCAAGGTTCGGCACTTCGGCTGAAATGGGTCAAAATAGTGACCCATTTCGATTGGAATTTTGTATTTGAAACATTGCTTTGTAGCATTTCGGCAAAACAAAACCGAAATGCTAACATGTCAAGATTTCAACCAAAAATTGAAAGTTTCAGTCGGAATAATGCATGCTTGCACGGTTGACAGTCCTTTAGTTTCAACCCAGGTCAAAAATGAAAAATTTCAGTATATTTCGATTGAAACCACCGAAATTTTGAACCATGGACAAGATCATTAATACAGGAGAATAAATGCTACTGTTTAGACATGACTATTTTAGCAACTCCAACTCTTCTCTGGCTATGACCACAAAGATACACCAAACTAACTGAAAATAGTGTTTAATATAAATTGCTCAGTGCATAAATTTTTGCATACTTGTTATGCTCATTAGGCAACCATTTCTAAAAAACCTTTTTGTACTTGCCCATGATGCTACAACTGGAACATCCCTTTTAACCTGAAAGTGAAAATATGGTCCACAATCACAAGACCCACAATCCTAGTCTAGTTTTACTTGAGATAAATACAAAGATGAAAAAAAAAATCCTTTCTTTTCTTTTTTCCCATTTGTTATCTTTCTTAGCTAGACAATTAATCTATTCTAATTCAATGATATATGTTATATAAATAAAAGCAATAAAAAATAAAATTGGAAGACTTTTATTTTGGACGATGTAAGAGAAAGCCTTCTCAAATGAAAGAAATTCAGGAGCAGACAGTAACAAATTTCAAGTCTTAGATGAGAGTAGATAATATCCCTACCATCCAAAAGTGCGGGTCGAAAAACAGCATTTAACCCAGATACAATGTCTGCTGCAATCATGGAATCCATGCATGGTTCAGTAATTGCTACATACTCAAGGATAGAAGCAGCTTTTCTTTGCAAATTTGGTGGCGAAGTCTTCAGAATCTGAATGAGGCGAATAATGAAGCAAGAGTCCAATATGTTACCCCTAAGCAGGTTTGCAAGAAGTGCATTTTGTCAATGTTTTGATATACCAGAAACTCACATCTCAAATATGCTTTTACCAATGAATAAAGTTAATGAAGAGCAGAAACCTAGTGAAGATAACAATCAGCCAATATCATGATCAACAATTAGAATTGGATTCCTGATGTTGGCAGCAAGCAAAAACCAAAAAGACTACGGCTTATTTGGTTCCACTTATGTGCCTACATTAACTGCACCATATATGCATTAAACATTTTAACGAGTCATGTTGGTGCAGTAGCAAATTAATTCAGCCTTTGACATATGTTGCAGTGAATAGCACAGGGATCTCTACAAAACAAAAAGTGAAGAACAAAGACCCTGAAAACTTAATTTTGGTATTGTTAGAAATCTTATTTGACTATCTGTCCTGCAAATTGAAGGTGCAACACCACTACATTGCCTGAAGTCTTTTATTTTCTTTACTCGCATACATTGATTAAAAAAAAATTGTCTGGTTGTAACCACCGCTGGTGACACATGCATTGTAACCTCTATTACTTGCCAGCTTCTCTTAGTGAAATTTTTTTCTTGAAGGGTAAATTCTCTAAATTCATCTTTGCATTTTTTAATTGTTTAAAATTACAAGTAACCTCCAAGTTTGCACATGGTCATAACTGTAAAATGAGTACCTCTTCTCCCTGTCAGCCACTCCACAGTTTATTAATCTCATTTTATCTGTTTTTCCATGGGGAGATTAGAGGCTTTTTTGCCTGCTGGCCTCTGTTTGAAAATTCAACCATCTCCTTGAGTAGCCTGACAACAATAAATTCTGAATCATTGTCATTCCAAAATTGGAAGTTTAGGATTGTAATGAGGTGGCATATAGAAGCCTTCAAACAGGCTCAGCTTACAGCAGGATTGATAGCTACAAGTCTGTAATTTTCTAATGTTAGAAATGCCAGATAGATATGATTCTGACATCACAATACTTTACAACTTCTATTTAGTGCTTGGGTTGTTCCCCAATTTTCAACTTCTTTCTACCTCAACCATTTAAGAAAACCCATTAACTATCAGGAACTCATCGATCTGTCCATCCCTCCAGCCATCCACCATTAATTCACTGCCATACACTCCAAATGCTCAAACCAAACCACATTCAATACCTGCTCATTTTGTGATTCGAATTATGGGAGTAGTGGTTATTCGTCCAGTCCTTGGTCTTTATTACCACCTTTTTCACCTTCTCTTCTAGCAGTGATAAAATTACAGATGGAAGAAAGTAGACAGAACCCAAGAGATTGAAGGCATCTTGTTGAATCTAAGTCTCCCTGCTGCCACCTCTATGTAGGTCGAGAAAATCACCAAAGGGGAATTCAACTGCATTTGTTGGTATCCAGATAGATGTTCCCATGGAAGACAATAGTGAAGGGTATGACACTTCAAGGTCATTCAAGGGCATGGAATTCCATGCTTTGCTTTATGACTGAATTTACCCCTAAGTCGAGATGCTAACATGAATATGCAAGGGGAAATGAAGTCAGGTTAAAATCCCCAGTACACCACAAAGGACACAATCAGATGACCCAAATCTAAAATATGTTAAATTTATGCCATAAAGAGACCTCTATTTAGTAGAGATAACATAGTCATATTTATGTCTGCCCATTACATACACATATGAGATACATTCCATAACATTTCACCAGTGTTTAATCCAATTCCATGTTATTAGTCTTTGACAATAATTATAGTCTACTATGTATTTAAACATATTGGCATGGCCACATCCCATCTTTCCAGATTCCCAAATGCAACACTTCATTAACATGTCATAATTAGATCAATGAGATTCCAACATCATCTTCTCTGGTAGTGAAACTCCAATTTTTATCTATGGTCTGCCTTAACTCAGCTTCACTCAAAGTGAGGTCAAGCAAACCCATCAATGTCCACAGTGATATTTAAGGTGCTAATATATATATATATATATATATATTGTTGTTGGGATGAACAAGAAATTATATTAATAAAAAAATGAAGGAATAAATGATCTCCCCTGAATTGTCAGGGAAGAAAGAAACGAAAGAAACTAAAAACAAATACAAAGACAGGGCCTCAGCTAGGAGGGAATTGGGTCACGGTACAATGAGAAGGGAAGGTCCCAAGATTCAACAATAAGCATGTTCCTTGAGGTATCAAGGCACTGAGTGGCAACTGGAATCATCCAAAAGTTTGCTTCTAATGTCGAAGGAGATACTGTCTCAAATCCGCTGAATTGATCTGAATTTAGGGGTCCATCACCTGATGTTACACTCCATCCAAATGTGGTATATGGAAGCGCTGAAAGCAAGCTTACCCACTGAGTCACAGCTGGATATACCAGCGAAGGACATGTCCACCAATTCCATTTTCTATCAAAGGTCAGGATTCTTCTTCTCTGAAACCCACATTTGGCTAGCAGAGGTGCTCATGAATTTATAAGCTTGTTTCACTCATTTTCTTTTTAAGCGATTGAACAGAAAAACAAGGAAACAATAGTCCACAGTTGTACACTCATTGCAACAACACTGTCTTCCTCTTCCCAAAACTTTATTCTCTCTGCTTCCAATGAGGTATATCTCATAAAGGGACAAATGATAATAAATATGAAGGCAGAGAAGTTGATTAATATATACTAATCCCGAACCAGAAAAAACCAGCAAGAGATTAGTACATAACAGAATCAAAAAACAGAGAATATAGACCACAGAACAAGATAATCAGAATGGTCTAGAAACCCGGTCGAGTGGTCTATCCTAAAAGTAGAACAGACCTGTGGAATTTGAAGAAATTCTATAGCTTGTTAGGGATTAAGATAGAAAGAAGAAGAGATGATATAATAATGCAGAAATCCACCTGCTGTGGTTTTGGACTCTCTACCAACCCCCCACCCCTCTCCCCCCAAAAACCCCGGGGCGGTGATGTAGGCCAAAGCATGAAGAAGAGAACAAAATAAAAATCCAGAAAATATTGTTCACAAGCATGAGCCTCAGTTTGTGAGTTCTCAATTTTTCTTTCTTTCAGCCTGTTTTTTAAATCTGAGTAGTTTTCCTTGGAGTTCAGATCTTAAACCTTAAACTTTGTTTGGGACGGAGCGTGAACAATTGTTGGGGTTATTTGCTTAGGTGAATAACGTTACATCAAAGTGGTAAAGTTTGTGAACAGTATTTTCCGGATTTTTATTTTTGTCCTCTTCTTCATCCTTTGATCTACATCACCCACGAATCCACTTAGAAAAACAGAACTGAATCCACAGTATTTGAAGAAAACTTCCATAATATAACTCATAAATTCATGTGTAAGCCCATAAGCCACTACAACTATATATAGATTTCATAAACTAATTCTCTAACACACCTCAAACTGATTTGGAATTCAAAATTCTACTTGAAATGGTAAAATCGGAATAGTATTGGACATTCCAACTCAAACAAGGACTCTAAAAAAAGAACACAGACTTAGAATGAAATTTAGACTCAAATTCCTAATAATTCTAGGAGTCCAATAAGCTGACTACTAAGTTCCAACATTTTAAAAAAAAAAAAAATCTTAGTGCACGAGCCTCCCACTACTGCAGGGTCTGGGGAGGGGCAGATGTATGCAGCGTTACCACCTGCTTCGTGGAGAGGCTGTTTCCTAAAAAGGACTCAAATGACCCCACAAATTTGGAGCTACTTGACTAATCTTATATCCTAGGCCCTAGCTCCTACCCCATACTATAGATCAATTACAATGAAAACCCCTTGGCACAAAAGCCAAACACAAACAACTCAAAGTTTATTTCCACTAAAATAAGTTCATTTATGTGATTTATCTGCATCAACGATGGTCATGATGACATTGATAATGACAAGGTCATAATGAAAATGATGCCTATTGCAACAATGAGGAGAAAATCTGATCATCACCATCATCTCAATGAAATAAAATGGCTAATAAATTTCAAGTAACAAACCTAGCAGGTAATGGTGTGTCATCTTGCTTTCCAATGAATCCTGCAGTAGAATTGATACTTGATGTATTTGATGACTTATCTACCCCATTCACCGGTCCATTGAAAAACTGGAAGAATTAAATAACAAGAAGTAAGTCAAAGCAAATTAAAAACAATATTTGAATGAAAATAAATCAAGAACTGACCGACCTTTGATTTCATTTCTTTACCAGGGTCTAAAATCCGAGAAAGAATATTCAGAGTCTGCATTTCCAGAAATTCAGCTGTCAGTACAACCAAGCCAAATTAAAATGGCGTTCCCAGAAAAATCTCCAAATTTACACAACTGAAAGACCTTTTCTATCAGGCTTTCTGATGTATCTGTGCATTTCAGATTATTCATCAAAGGATGTATGACATCTTCTGCTTCAATAGCATGACAAAGATAATTGCTGCAGCAAGAAATAGATAGAAATTTTTATAAGAGGCTGAGGAACTCAATCAAATAGAATAAACGACAATATATATACATATATATATATATATATATATATAAATGTGGCACCCCTAATCGGCACAGAAAAGTACTCATATACATGGAAACAAGTATCTAAGACAAATTAACAAAATGACGGACCTGATAGAGAGCCGCTCCAAGGCATGAGTTGCAGCCAATCTAACAGACTCACATCTATGATCAAGTAGCCCAACAAGATGCTTAATAGCTCCCGCTTCCTTGAAAGAGATACGCATGTGCTCATTGATAGATGCATCAGCAATTGACTGTGCTGCTCTTGAAATGGCAGATGCATCTTCAAGTCCAAGAATCAAAACTAAGCGAGCAACACCATCCACCCATGGCAAAAGTGTATGTTTCTGATTTATCAAAGACTCTGGCTGAGGTTTTCTACCTTCCTCCAGCTCTATGGCCCCGATGCGTGCAAGAAATTGCTGATGTGTTCTTCCAACTATTGCATTCTTTTTCGCTTCCTCTAAGTCAATGTTTTTGTCATGAATATTTAATCCTATGAGAAGCTCAGAGGCACCATATCTGGAAGGACCTGAAGAACTTGATTCAATCTCTGTGCCATCCGGTAAAGAAGGCCATGAATGTGAAACTGGCCTAAAGGACTTATAGGCAGCTGTACCAATCATAGGTACTAGAACCAAACCTTCCTCCATGATAAGAATTCTGTAGTATTCATCCTTTGCAAGTTCCAATAATACATTTTTTGCCTCTTTTTTAATGATTTTGGATCCTTCCATATCAGTTCTTAAGAGATTTGCCTGCAGTCAAGTCTTCATGATCATTAGAAAAAGGAATTTCAAGTATCTTATAATCAAGTATTGAAAAGGTCTGTTCATTGATGACTCAACAAAAATTATCCCCAAAATGATGCTGATCAAATAAAGAAATGGAACTCCTAGGGTCACAAAAGCAGAGGATGAAGCTATCTATAATAACCAGATTTAGGTATAAAATTAACCACCTACAACCTATCACCATTTAAAGGGTGGCTACATCCAACATGACTAGCTAACTTAACTAGAACATAACCAGCCACAACCGTGTTTGGCATGGATACTTCTGGATTCATGTCAACTTCAGGTTGACAAGAAATGTACACTCAGTAAATACACTTTTTGAGGTTAAACCAATTAGAACCGAACTTGAAGCATCTAACAACTTTATAATTCCTGTTTATTAGTTCCATACAATTTTGTGTCATTTCGAGTTGTATTGTGTATTTGTGTCATGTTGTGCTACCTGGAAGACAAATTGGGTTTGACCTGTTCAATAAACACATTGTATTCGTTGAGATATTTTTCTGTTATGCTCATGTGCAGGAATAAAGCAATCCATTTACCCATATTACCAATAGAGAGAGCCTGTTTGATGTATATAAGTCACTTAATGGGCTTATTTTATTGCAAATAAGCCTTAGGTTGGGTCATGTATGTGTTGGGCCTTTGATCCCATGAGTTTTCTTTGTAATGGGCCACTTTAATGGGCCTAAAATATAGGTAGAAAGTAGGAAAACGGGATTTAATTCATTAGTTTAGTCAGAGTCCTATTTTGAGTCTATTTCCTTTGTTATTTCAGTTTTTTAGTCAGTTTAGGTTTCCCTATTAGTTAAGTGACTAGCAATTACTTACTGCATGGAGTTCTCGCCTAGTCCTATTTGGAGTCCAACTCCTATTATGTAATGTCTAGTCCTACTTGGAGACTAAATCCTAGTTAGGATATGACTGTTAATCTGCCCTCTATATATAGAGGAGCTAATGTACTCTAAATTCTCAGATTTGAATAAAGAATTATTGCAGTCAATTGCTTAGAACAGCCGAGATAGCTATGGGCGAGGAGTCCGGGCTGAGATAGCAACCCCTTCCCCCAAATTCTCTTGTCTCCCTTTTTATTTTCTGCATTCAATGTTCTATTTCTGTTCACTGTTTGCTGCAACTAACAATTCCAGAGAAATCAAACATGTTCATACTTGGATTGCTAAGTTCGACCGTCAAGAAGTTTCCCTTATTGAAGCAATCGATCTCCCCTACTGACCAAGTCTGAGATCTGTTCTGCAAGGCCTGTTAGGGTCTGGTTCTGATCCCCAAGAGGACCACTCGATCCTCTCTTGGAGCCCCCCAAAGCTGCTATCTGCTGTCCTGGTGCTATCTGCTGTCCTAGAGTTCTTGGAGATTTCTCTCTCCTAGGGTCTGAAATCAAGAAAGTAAAGATCTCTCAAACTAGCCGTCAGAAGCTCTTCATATTTGGGGGTTTTGTACCCTACTTGGGCCCTACAATCGACTAAGTTTGCAGCTCAATTGGAGCCCCACAGACCCAGCCGCACCTCTCTCTCTCCAGCCCTATCGCATGTCCTTCTCTCTCCTATCGGGTTGGGTTTTGTGCTGGTTTTGCTACTACATTGCTATTGTATCCTTGGGGGTTTATTTGCCGGTTTTATTCCCTTGTTTCCTGGTCCTATTTTCGGTTATTATCAAGTTAGTTGTTGTGTCCTATTTTTCTTGTTTGGGGGTTTAATATATTGGGGGGTAGTTTCTTTAAACCTACTTCTACATTACTGTTGCAGATAAGTGGCTGCAGATCTTGAGGGTGTTTGACTAAAGCTCTAGCTTTGTACAGATAAGGCTCCATGCAAAGTAAGCCATTACCATGCTTCTTAGAGAACACACTTATTCAATCCATTGTTAAAAATGAGCCTTTGAGAAGAAAACATTAATGCAGACTGCCATCACCCCTACGAAATAAAAAAAGCACCACTGTGATATACCTTATCTCAAACCTCCAATGAATATTCATCCAGAAATCCAATAGACATTTCAGTATTCTTACTGAAGAGAAAGAGAGAGAAAAAGAATAATACCACGGCAGGGGAAAATTTTAAGTTGATCAATAAGGATACTTTAAACTTTCATCTCTTCCATTTCTCTTTATCATTTCCTTGTTCTTATTTACTTCTCCTTTTCTGTTTGGACCTCAGTTTTTCCTACTTTGTTTTGCTTGGATCCTTGTAACTGACCCCATTAAGTTGGGATAAGGCTGACTTTTTTGTTGTTGTTGTTGTTGTTGAAAAGTTCAAAAGGTGTGGACAAGGGGAGAAAATAAAACTTTGCATCACATCCAGAAATTACTTTTGCTGTGTGGAATTACATTCAGGCTAAATTAATGCAGTTTCAGAGCAACATTAGGGCATGTTTTGATAGAACTTGGTTGTGAGCTTCTGTTTTGAATGTTTTTATTCGTAATTGACTCGATTGTAAGGCCTAACTTTTAGGGACCAGGGGGGTGCACTAATTTAATATTTTAAGTTAATATTAGTAGTGGGGCTCATTGGATCCAAGGAGTCCTAGATCCTGATCTTATCTATAGCTGGAGATTTCTGGTCTCCTCAAAAGTAGGTTAATTGGGGCTTGACCAGCATATATGACGATATCTAGAGGACATCGATCAGAATAACAGTTGAAATCTTCCTAGAACTAGAGGGGGCTTGCATGGGAAATATTATGTTGAGATCTTCCAGCTACTTTTGGGATTGTGGGTTTTATTTTGTGGCTTCTTTGTTACTTATTGAATTACCTTAGTCTATAAGATTCTAGTTTCTATTTCTTGTAAGCTTCTACTTTCTATTTTGATAACTCTTCATTAGTTATGAAGAGTTTCTCATTATGTATTATTGCTTCATTTTTATAAAAAAGAAGGCTGCTACACCCGAGGCACGACTTGATGAATCAAATTTAGTTATACTCTACTATCCCTTCTGCTCACCACCAATAGATCTATCTACTTGATCTGCATCAACTTGGTATCAGAGCCAAAACCAGGTCATAGATACCATGGATCCTATCCTCTTTTTTGCTATCCGCCAACAGATTTGACTTATACAAAAGAACGTGCAAAAGGTTGAAGCGAATCTCAATGAGACGCAACAACAATGCAAGGAATTTAAGAACCAGCCTCTGGTCACAACTGATTGTATGTAATCTTCCAAGTTGAACAGTGGGTGGAAGAAAAAGAACATGAGCCACCAATGATGAAGGACGAGGTGACACCATTGGCCATCGAAGATCAACTTGTGGAGGAGCATAAAGTGGTTCCAAGCGATTTTGTGCTTCCAAGTTGCATCTTTGACAATGAACTTCTTGTCATAGATTTCATACTCTTAGATCGTGGTCAATTGTTGATTTCGTTGGGATAAGAAGGCTGAATGTTGATTGTGCAATGAAGATTCTCTCGTTCTACGTAACTTGAGGGCAAGTTTTTTATTTTAATTGAAGGGAATAATGCAATTTCAGTGCAACATGAGGACATGTTTTGATAGTACTTAGTTATAGGCTTTTCTTTTAAATGTTATAATTAGTAATGGGCACAATTATGAGGCCCAAATTTTAGGTTCAAGGGGGGTGCACGAATTTAATCTTTTAATTTAGTATAAGTAGTGGGGTCCATTGGTATAAACGTGCATCGTTGAGGTTTGACCAGCATATATAGAGGATATATAGAGGAGATCGACCAGAGATTCCAAGATATAGAGGAAATTTGCATGGAAAATATTCTGTTGAGATCTTCCAGCTACTTGTTGAAATCGCGGTTGTATTTTGCAGCTTCTTTATTTAGTCACCTTATAAGATTCTGGTTGCCATTTCTGTAAGCTTCCAGTTTCTACTTTGATAACTCTACCTTAGTTATGAAGAGTTTCTAATATTCTTTTGAGATTCCAAGATATAGAGGAGATTTGTGTGGAAAATATTCTGTTGTGATCTTCCGGCTACTTGTTGAAATCACGGTTGTATTTTGTGGCTTCTTTATTTAGTCACCTTAATCTATAAGATTCTAGTTGCCATTTCTGTAAGCTTCTAGTTTCTACTTTGATAACTCTACCTTAGTTATGAAGAGTTTCAAATCATGTAATGTTTCTTCATTATTATAAATAAAGAGGGTTGCCACACCCTAGGCACGATTTGATGAATGAGATGTAGTTGATATAGTTATATCGATGTTGTTGCCTCTCATATTTATCTCCTTTCTCTCCCCTCCCTCGTTTTATCTCTCTACTCTCTCATCCTGCTCCTCACCACCAAAAGATCTATCTACTTGACCTGCATCATAAATCCTGATGATGAAAAATCTTTTCATCAAGATAAACTAAAACAAAACCTTGTTGTATTCAGTGGAATTTCAAGAAATACACCAAAGCTAGTATTCAAGAGAATAACCGAAATCCTTCAATAGGATGCATGGCCAATATGTCTCAACTCTGAGAAAAAAATATTGAGACTCTTTTCATCATGTCATCTACAGTCACTTAATGCTAATTTCCGACAAAACTACAGCTCTCTTTTAAGCTCTTAAGTTAAGACTTCCAAATCTAACTCGGCCCGCACTCAAATTTTAGTAATTTCAAATTTCCAATCTCTCTATGAAACTAAAATTTAGTCATACAGACATATATTTCATTAGAATCTGTATCTTTCCAACTTTTCTCTCTACCTTTGCACCACATCCCTTCCCCTCCCTCTCATAGGATAAATAAAAATTTATCAATTAAGGAACAAAGATTGAAACAATACCCATTAGAGACAGGACCAATTGTTTCTTCATCCAAGCTGCTGCATGTTATTTAGTCAATCTCCTAGTCTAGGACCCATCTAATAGTAACATGCTTGGGCTTTGGCCTAAGGAAAAGGGCCATGGTTACAATAACCCCAGCACACCTAGCTATGCTGGACAAATAAGGGTGTCAATCGGGTCTGGAACCACAAACCGTCCAACTAGAACCCAAAGCCTATCTATCCCATTACTAAATGGGACTGTTCTGGGAGCTGGTTTTGGGACCGATCATTAAATGAGATGGACCGGCTCTAGGCTAGTCCAGAAGCATAGTTGTCACAGCGCCAAGGTGAACCAAGGCGGTGGAGGGTTGTCTAAGCGCTTAGGTGAGAAGGTGCCCGCCTTAAGGCGAATAAGGCAACCAAGTGTTATATTTTATTTTCTCTATTTTCTAACATTATTTAGTAAGCTATATATACCTTGTATCATAAAAAATAAAGATTAAGCAACATCAAGTCATTAAAAATCAACAATTAGCCATATTACATCATAAAAAATTAACATTAAGTTATAAAAAATCAATATTTAGACAAATGCTTTTGTTCTATAGTAAGTTTAATTGGTCAAATGATTTTATTTTTACATGAGACTTTTTGTATTAGTGATAACATAAAACCAACTTTCTAACAAGTCTAAGATTACTTAAATCTGAATTGTAATGACAAATTTATGCTCCGGTCAAACTTAATTTTAAGTGCGTGAATGCTGTTAAAATCGACTGAATCAAAATAATTTTATGGATATCAAAACAAAAGATTATTTTACTGGACTTTTGGTTTTTAGCAATGTTTTAACATGATAGAATTTATAAAATTTTCATAATTGAAAAAAACCCCAGCATTTAAAACTTGAAAATCGCCCCTATAACCAAAATCCAATTTTTGTTCTTGGACTGGGGGGTTGACTTTTTATCCTTTTGGAATTTGATTTTTAAACTATTTTTATTTGATTCAAATAGGGGGTATTTGCTTATTTATGAATAATATCTTAAGTAAATGAACCATTTACTTAAATGATATTTGGCATAAATAAGGGTAAAAACGCAAGGCGACATGCAGTGCAACAATGCAATTGTCGCCTAAGCCCCAGGCAAACCGCCTGGACGCCTAGTTGTCGCCTAGGTGACGCGTTGGCAACGCCTTGACAACCATATTCAGAAGTGAAAGCCCAATAATGAACATGATAGAACAAGAACCACTAGGACCCGTTTAACATGCCCAAATTACTTATTTAAGGTTAGTGTCATAACTAATATAAGAGTTTTATTGTATTTACAAAGAAAAACTAAGATTGTAATCACAAAGAAAAAATAAGTGTTATCAGTTACTTTTTTAATTGTTATTACTAAATACTAATGAGGATTGAGCCATTAACTTAGTTGAATGGTAGTATGCTTAAGAATTGATGTTTGATTATTTTATGCGTAGTAATATATATTCAATTAGTTGTATGCTTGGAAAATTTATTTCTATGCTTGGGAGTTTTATACATATTTGACTGTTTGAGACTCTGAATGCTAAAAATTGTTAAGGAACCAGAATCATTATTAAACAGGACCGGATCCTAGTTTTGGGACCATTAGTAAACGGAACAGTTCTTGGATTGGCCCCCTTGGGACCGGAACCGGTAAGGAACCGTCCCATTTGACACCCTTATGGACAAATTGGCTATAACTGTATGGAGGACTACTTCCTTGACTTTCAAGGATGCTATGATGGCCAATAATGTGTGATTAGAAAATCATAAGAGACTAGGATCCATAAAATAGTGGGTCCTGATGCTCTTGTTATGGAACACATTGCAACTTATAAGTGACCCAGACTTATAAATTGGCTTGGGAAATTGCATAAGGATAAGACTGTGTAGGATGGCCCTAGGCAAGCACCATCTATGCTGGACAGATTTGCAATCTCAATGCAAGACTGGGCATGAAGGCCCTACGCAAGATCCATCTATGATGGACAGATTTGCAATCTTACAGTGGATGTGTCCAATTGCAGCAGTTTGGCCGCACAATTTCCTTCTCAGGACTCAGGATGCTATGATGACTATTGTTTTTTTTGGTATGATAACCAAGGATAAACTGTTGCTTACACTGTTTAGTTCCCACAAAGCACAATGTCTGGATTTTTCTTTTTGACCCTCTGGAGTGAATTTCCTTAAGAGGATGTCAGATTAACTTGCAAACACTCAGTAAGTCAGTTCAGCTTTTGGGTAGGCCACACCAGCACACAATTTGAACATTTAATCCATGCAAGAACTTAAGAAATGTAACGTAGACTCACCAGCTTTGGAATAACTCCTGCTTCAACCATGATGCTGTGAGTAGAGTGTGTCAAAGATAAATTCGCCAATACACCTCCCGCTGCCTCCTTCACCTTCATTTCTTCATCATCCAGGAACTTAATGAGTGCTGGCAAGAGATCAGAGTCTGCAATTTTCACTCTAAGCTCCTCATCAACTGATAAATTCCACAAAGTGCATATACTTTGTTCCTTTACCTGCAGAAAAATATTCACGGAGTAACTTGGTTTAAAATTTATGCCTAGATAAAGTTCCGAGAATGAGATATTTATGCATACCTCTGCTGTCAGAGAAGGTCGACTCAGAAGACCAGTTATTTCTTCAATAGCTCCGCTTTCAGCTACTGAGTCTCTGTATGTATTAACTGAAGATACAGTCCGTAAAAGGCCTGCAGCTGCTTCACATGCAGAACTGGAATCTGATTTTAGAAGGTTAATCGTAAGATTGATGCAACCACGGAATTGCATGATTTTATCAATACAATCTTTTCCCCCTTGAGCATATTTCCACAGAGCAAGTATTGCCTGCTCTCTGTCAAGAGGATCATTGTCTAGCCCAAGCATCCGAACAAACAAAGACAAATACCCATCTCCAGAACTAGAAGTGCTTGTTTTAACTGCATCGGTTTCCTGTAATTAAATTTTTCTTGTTCAGACAAAAAAATGACAGCATTGAAGAAAAAATGAAAAATTATGAGGTCAACCAGTATAAATAAGATATCCCCAGCATATGCAATGAACAGGTGGGAGAAATAAAGAGATTAAAATTTCATTTCTTTCATTTAAAAAAATAATAATAATCGTTGCATTAACTAAACCTATACAGTTCCTCAAGTTACAATATGAAAGTAGTCTTGTTGATATCATTGATTTCTCAAGGTTTGCAGTTTAATTAGGTAAAATGAGCACATAATGTAGAACCACATATTGAACAGGAACAGGTCCCAGACTATAAATAATTAGTGCCATTTCAATGATACTAAAAATTAGAAATAGGAACTGCATGATTAGGGGTATTTAATTTGGCATAAACAAATAATTAATTAATTAGAATCATTCTCGATGAACCAGGTTTGATCACAATTCACATTGTTATAAAAGAAATAAATAAAAATCTGCCCCAAATGTCTTACTGCATCTTTCTTAACTACATCTTCTACTTACGAAGAAGAAGAAATATATAACATCTTTTCTCAAGATGAAACGCTGATATAAACATAAATTGTGGGGCGAAAATCGTGTAAATCTCTTCGTGTTTGGATATTGGTGCATTGAATTATTAACATAAATCAAAAGGAAGTGAAGAAAAGGAGAGCTTGAACTTACGGAAGATGGGGACGGTTGCGGGTTGGCTTCAATGGAACCAAATCCTTCGCTACTGGCACGACTGAGTAGGAGATGAGAAAAGCGGGGCTTGGGATTGTGGACGAGACGAAGCTGAGGATGATGAGAGAAGGTGAAGATGGAGGGAGTTGGGTGCTTTCTTCTTCCTCCTCTTGTTCGGATTGAGAATTGCTGTTGGTGTTGTTGCAGGCTTGGGTACTTGAACTTGAATCCAGGTAGACTAGTTGAAGCCATTAACGATCAGCAACCAAACAAAGGGGGAGCGCAGAGCGGAGAGGGAAGCAGGGTGACTGGTGGATTTTAGTTTTCGTAATTTCCACAAACTTTGTAAGGTTCGGGAAAACGCTTAAAATGAAAAAAAAAAAAAAAAACTGGTGCAGCAAGCACCTGGTCGTTGGTCCACCACACATTGGGCCAGAAAGATGCAATTTTCATTTTCAGGCCAAAAAAATAAAAGAATGACCATAATACCCTCCTGATGATGCATTATAAATCTAAGAATCTATTTCGTCACTTGGCAAATTTTGTCCAGGTCAAAATTTTATGTGAGAATTGGAAATTTGCATAAGTCGGGTTTTATCGAATCTACCACACGGTAGATATATGAGGCTTTACCTTTCCAAAATATAAAAGATATTTGTAAGAAGCTCTTTTTTTGAATAGCTTGAATGACACGTCCATAAGTGTAATTAAGATATGTAACATGCATTTGATTACCTTGGTCATATTCTCAAGAATTTATAAAAAAATATTTATAGAATAATTTAAAATAAATTTATCAATTACCATTGTGTCATTGTCATGAATTTTGATTGTCTCACACTTTTGGACTGCACATGTGAAATGAAAATGAATTTTTCATTAAAACAAAGGGGTGGAATTTGTGCATAATGGTTCAATGAGCAAGCATTGTAGAGGAGTGCACCAATGAGAAGCGACAAAACGGTATCGTACATTTAAAGGCCAAAAAGGTCATTTTATGTGAGAAAGATAAATTTAGAAAATGAAAGTGCAAATGCACCCTGTCCTAACGGCTCAGAGAATCTTTTCCCTAAATTTTTGGACACACTAAGGGTGCGTCCCCCCTCTCTCTCTCTCTCTCTCTTTGGATACAAAATTTCACAAATTGGATATACACTATCAAGATCTACATTTAACTAAGTAATAACTGAGCTAGCTGATCGTAGACCACCCTCCGCTTGCTTGAGCACTTAGCGGCTTGCGTTTAGCTTGTGAAAGGATTCAAATAGTTTTGATACAAACACCAATCATACATAGATTTGTTACCATCCATTTATATTCTTAGCCATCTATGTTGAGAAAAAGGATGAAAATTCAACTAGGATTGATTTGAAGGATCATACTTGAAATTACATAGATATCCTCATTAATCTTTTCTTTCATTTAATTTCCTGTTTAATTAAATGCACTATGTTATGAACTAATAAGAGAAGTATAATATTATATATTAATATTTAATCATAATTTTATAATCAAATCATTGTTGGAAAACCAGGTTTTTCGACCCAACTCGTCTGGTAAAAAACCTAGCAAGTCGACCTGGTTGATCCAATCATGTTAAGTCTTGTTTTTTCTATTTTATATATATTTAAATGCAATAAATATATAAATAAATCATAAAAATACAGAAAAATATGAAAAAGGCAGAAAAAGAAAATTACATGTCAATAATTCGAGGGTTGTAGGCAAGAGTCTTTCGCTTGATTAAAACATTAGGTTAGGGTTAAGGATTAGAAAATATAAATTATATCTTCCAATAATCCAACTTCTAATAAAATAAGAATTTTGGATTTATGAATACGGGAAGTTTCTTGGGTCCCAAGCTCCTTTTGGTAAAAGAAAAAGAGTAGGAGAAGTTACTAAGTTAGGAGTTTGGGATTTGGGATTGTAAAGAGATTTTATTTGATTTTTTTTTTTAAGTGTCTTTTGATATAATGACCAGATTCAGTAGGTTTTTCAAGACTCGATCAAAAAATCGAGTCAATGTAGAATCGTCTTGATTCATTTCGAGTCTTTTTTTTTTTTTTAACACAGGGCTAGTCTTCGTGACTCTTGACCAAGAATCTCAAAATTTGACTCCACTTGAGTGAGTCTTCCTGGTTAAAAGTTGGTTTTCCAACTATGAATCAAATCAGATAATTTAGTTTTCTGAATCTATTATCGATAGGGATTGCTTTTCTAATACAAAATTCCTTAGATAGATACAAACATAAGTAAGATACATCCTTCCAAAAAACACAAGAAAAGGCATTCCCTACCAATTAGTGACTATATTTTTCCAAATTGAGAGAGTTCAACCCTGTGGGGAAGGATAAAATAGTAACGAGAAGGGAAGACTTGGCGATGCCACGTGTCCGCTCTCAAAATTTATCTACTTTAAGGACCATAAAACATATATTCCAAAACGATAAGGAAGAGAGAGAGAGAGAGAGAGAGAGAGAGAGAGAGCGCTCTAAAATGAACTATTCTTTGAGCTTCCCAACTCCCACAGTATTCCCTGTCTGCTTCTCTTCAAATTGCAGACAGCCTTCTCTCTCCATCATATGCCAATCCAAGGACAAGAAGAAGCACAAGAAGGTTTTTTTTCCTTTTTGCGGGTTTCGATCATTTCTATCACTCCTTCTATCTCCTCAACAATCAACCAAAATCATTAACTTCAAAAACCCTTTTTGAAATTTCTATCCAACCACAGGTACAATGTAGCATTTGCGAGAAGCAGATTAACTCCTCAAACCTCCATAAATCTGGTTTAGCAATCCAAATTGGAGCTCTTTTGGCTACTGTAAGAGAACAACAACACTTTCTCTCTCTCTCTGTTTGATTCTATTCTTCTTTTTTCCTTGGCTCAAGATTATAATTGAGTTTCAATTCAAATAGATCGATCAGCCGGCATTTGCAGTAACTGGAGTCAATAATGAGGAAGATCTTATATGGGTACTGTTACAAATAGGAATAATTGCATTTGGTTACTTCCTTATCGTGCCGGTAAGAGAATTTCAGTTCATGGTTATTTCTTAGTTTGCTTCTCAATCTGAATGTTTTTGGTGGTTTATGTTCACAGTTTTATTAATTTTTGAATACAGCCAATCATCATGAATTGGCTTCGGCTCAGATGGTACAAGCGGAACCTCTTAGAGATGTATTTGCAGTTCTTGTCAGTCTTCTTGTTCTTTCCAGGGTAAGTGTCTCCTCTTCTTTCCTTACATTTACTCAAGAACTGCCCTGCACCAGATACTTGAACCAACCATGGATATGCCTTCTGCCTCTCATTGATACAACAAATTGGACATCTATGGTTTTTCAATTCCAAACTGAGACTTAGGCTGTGTTAGAGCAAACACCAAAAAAATACAAAAATAAACAGATAATAGATCCTCACAACATAGAGATTTAATGAGGTTCACACACTGGTGTGGTGTGCTACGTCCTCGGGTGAAGAAAAAGATGTTTCATTATGCAGAAGAGAGGTTACACCCAAGCAGCGGCGAAAAAACTCGCCTTGAAACCCTAGTTCGAAAAACCTTCAAAAGACAATGACTTTCTCAATAAGACAACAGTACATTATATACTCCAAGTCGCAGGTTGACTCATCGGGTCGCGGTCAATCCGGTCGAACCATATTGGCCACACCCCCCATATCTACTCAACCCTTTTGCTTCCATCACAGATCTCAGAAAACTTCCTATTCGGATTGCCACCAAAATATGTCGGATCGGGTCAATCTGCAAAACGGGTCAAGAATTCGAGACAAACTTAATAGGCTGTATTTTTAATGCATTTTTGGAATAGATTGTGTCTAGAACACATTCTGAAATCCATTTTTTCTCTATTTTCTCACTTTAATGTATTATAGACACTGTAGAAAACGTATTATAGAATATAGAGGTGAGTAGAAATTCCTACCGGCAAGGTTTTTGGCTTATTGCAGTCCTCAATCCTCGCTAGCCCCCTATTTCTTTTACCTACAAGCAGAAGTCTTTACAAAGCTCAGAATATGACATGAGTGGAAATTCTTACAAAAACCAGAGGCTAGTTATCTGATAACAGAGTAAAGGGTAAATTAGTTCATTTCTTGATTTCAACATCAAAAACCAAGAATTAAAGGAAATATATTGAAGAAATTAATGTGATAATGGCAGATTGAGGCTTTCTTTAGGGCAAATGAAGCTACTGAAATTCTAGGTTGCAGAAGCAGTAGCCACATTCAACAGACATGATCAGTGACAATAAAACCAAAACTCATGTATTTCCTGGGAAAACTTGCCAATGGTTCAGCATTCCATTGGGTGTCTTTTATACTGTTTCAACACTCATCAATGGGCTTGAAGGATTCTGAGATAAACTCTCTCTCTCTCTCTCTGTCTCTCTCTCTCTCTCTCTCTCTCTCTCTCTCTCTCTCTCTCTCTATGTGTGTGAATTTCTTTGTTTAAGCTTAATAGGTGTTGTTTCCTTTCCCCCTGACTTTGTAGTGTGCTGCTTTGGGCACCATTTATCAACTTCAGGCGACTTCCACAAGATCCATCCATGAAGTATCCTTGGTCTACCCCTCAAGACACTTCATTTAATGATCCAAAATCAATGTGAGGAAAAAGTTCTACTCAACCTGAGAAGCATTCATTATATAAGGACATGTACAGAAGCTCCTGAAATTTTCCGTAAGGGTGATACAAGTCTTTTTTGCATCTCGTATGCATAATTGATCTGTTAATGAACACCAAATATTTCCTCTGCTGCCCTCTTTTTAACTTTTTATTAAACAAAATTCTAAACAACTTATTTTCAGCTTAAATTTGGTTCCATATTTCTTGCTGGTGAAGGAAATACAACACACTAGTTGGCAAATGGCAACACTTCAATGAGACCTGTTCTGTCTAAAACCCCAGAGAAAAGGGAAGACCGCTGTTTATCAGTGTCAAACTTGATTCTTATCCTGGGAAAAACTCAAGTTCATTTCCTAAGGCTCCATTTGTTTAGAAGTGAAGTTGAAAATAGCCAAAAATTTGAGTAAAATCAACTGAGATTTTCACTTTGAAAGAACTTTAAACAAACACCGAAGTAACGTGGAACAAGGTTAGGCACTGTTGTGATTTAGTTGAGAGTCAGCAGTTCATCTCGCTCTCTCTCTCTTCAGCCCACGGTTAACCAATTCCATAATTCTAATTAACCCAAAGAAAAAAAAAGCATTCCATAATCCTTCCTTGTCTCAGTTGTCTGAATCATTTGAAAAGTTGACGAAAGATGAAGTGGAACCTTTCTGTGATAGTGGAGTGGTTGAGAAGGTTCTAATGGGAGAACGATCAAAGCCACAGAGTTCGTGTACAGAACAATTTACTTTAACCCCCCCCCCCCCCCCGCCACCGGTCTTCCTCTCTCCTCCTTTCCAGATAATACTTTGGCAACCATGAGAAAATTCTACTTAATCAAATTCATTTTTCTCGTCTACAAATCTAAATAATTTGGTTAAACCACAGTCCTACGAATCAGAGTCAGAATCAACCGGTTTCTATTCCTGATTCTCACTGATTACCACTTTAAAAATTTCGTCGAACAGAGTTTTTAAAAACTGGCGGTTGCCTCGAACGATGCATCCAACAGAGAGTTTCTAAATGGCTTGGTATGATGGAGAGATTAAATGTGACTCAGATAATGTTGGAAGATCTTAAAGATGTCATTCGCCAAAGGTGTTTTAGCTGGTGTTTCAGCTTTCAGTAAGGTTCACTATAATCTTGAAAAACTTATGAATCCAATGTTTTAAAGTAGGATTAGACATGCTCTCTGAGTATATACAACTTCTTCAAGAATTTCTCTGATCATAATGTGAGGGAGAGATTCACATAACAAAACGATAAATCAAATGAGACCCTTGTGTTCTCATATCTCCTGCACTCCTTAGAATCAAAATTATATCAAATAAAATTTAACTACACCCCAAGAAGCAAGTAAATTTGATGACATTGCAAGAAACGAGACCTGTCATCCAAAGAAGATATTTTCCTTTTCAGAGTCTAGTAACTAGTGACTAAAAGACTGGATAACTTAAAACAAACCACTATATTAATCTAACAAATATGAAATGAAACAGAAAAATTCAAATTAATCCTGAATGACTTGAACCAACTAAACAGATTCACCAATTTTCTTTTCCTCTTTGGGAGCCAATTAGTACCTTCCATACTGCATTTGACTCTCTTTCCCCTAACTCTAGTTTCACTAACCCATTGAGACTTTGCAAAGGTTACAATAAATACCTCATCCTCTGCCCCTTCCTTATGGGCAAGCTTTCTTACATTTTATAAGAGCCGGACTTGCGGTTGGTGCACCATCAGTGACCAATAACTCTCCTAAAGTATGCTCAGAAGGATAGTAGGGAGTTGAACATCACAGATAATTTCTTCCAGTCCCAGGACAACATGTCTGGTGACACGACAATGGCACCAACGGCCAATACGATGGCTGCAAACAACGTGCTTTTCAAGCATGCATTCCCACGTGATAGTCTTCCCAGTAACACCTTACAGTACTTGTCTGCCTCCCTGATCGATGCCTGAGCATGACCATCAATTCCACTAGCCAATTCTTTCTCATTCTATATACAAGACAATCAAGATGAAAAGAATCAACTTAAAGAAGTACTTTAACCTAAATCTACAATATAACCATCAATAAAGTATCCTCTGATGTGAAAGAGAATAAATATGCAACCATGATGATGAGTCAAGTGTAAATTATCAAAACACTAATTCACCTTTTGTCTGAAGCTCTTGAGAGTCACCTTCAGAGGGTCAAGAGAGGAGTGTTTAACAGAATGCAGCTTCCATTCATTAGTCAGCCTTCTCAACACAAGAACACTGGCTTCAATATTATCCAGGTAAAGTTTGTCCTGTACCCAATCATTAGTTATGCCAAATAAAGGTCAAACTTCTGATATCTTGATAAAAAAGAGAAAAATAATGTTTTCTACATGTAAAGTTACAAACAGAAATATTAGAATCCCTACCCATTGCTTGTAACAATCAGGATTTTCAGTCAAACACCAGATGAAAATGCCAGTTGCTTCTTTGGACAATTCTGGGATGCCTGCAAAGTGGTTTCTTATATCAATCGTCATGCTCTGATGTATGACATAAGCTAAGAAGGCTACAAGAACATTTGAAAAAGGAGGGGGTGGGACCATTTCATGACTAGACTCACTTTCACCCACTGCTTGAACTACAAAGCTCAATAGCTGCTGCGAAACTTGCTTCATGGCTTTACTTCCAGAGACACCAGAAATAGCAAGTTCTTTCAGAGAAGGATATATTGCGTCAAACCTTTCGGTAGCCTGCACAAAAGCAACATTGAGAAGACTGCCTAGGACCCCGACTGTATAACAGTAAGCATCACATTGGATTTTTAAGACATACCCAAGGTCAACACCCTAATAATACCCACCTTGACTCGAGCTGATGGAGCAGGAAAAGTAACTCGCATCAACTGCTCAAGAGCTGAAGGTGGCACCAAACGCTCCCCCTTTCTTGCAACACCATTCAGTAAAATAGTCCGAGCTTTTGGCAAAGACAAAATTCTGTAGCAAAAATAAATAAATAACATAGAAATCTAATAGAAGATTACACATGAAAGGTTAGAAATTTATTGAAATGTCCGTGTCCCAACCTCTCCACTAACTGCAAAATCAAGTCCCTGGACAGCGGATTACAACTTGACTTGCCACTGACCATAGGCAAGAGAATATGGACCCACGAATACATGCCTACAACCAGGTCTCCTTGGGAGGCCTACACAAGCCAGATTTCATAATAATCATACAAAGTAAAAATTATTTGTTTTTCTTCGATTTTCAAAGATGTATTCAATAAATCAATAATCTAACCTCACCTGAGCAATTACCCAGATGATGACTGGAAGCTTATCTTGTCCTTGATATTTAGAATTTTCCATCAAGGTTGGCAATATACTGATTAACACGTCAGGTTTTCGGCGCAATACCATTGCTAAACCCACAAAAATGGCAACCTGCAATTTAAAATAAACCAATTACAAGTCACCACAGGTAAACCATTTCATGGTAGGGCAGCAAAAGATTATGTAAGCACATGCTCTCCAGAAAGGGGGAAAAAAAATTAAAGGAAGACAAAGACACAGATGGCTCAAGGGATTTATGCAAATTTAAGACAGCCATTCAACTAGCTTTTTTCTACACACACAAAGAGATTACCATTGTCATTAACCATAATGATGTATCGCTGTTGCCCCACATCACAAATTGTTTGGAATAACAATAAATAAAAACCCTTCTCTAAACACAGAACCATGGGTTTAGTGTCAAACATTTAGGGCCCCACATTGGCCTCAGCTACGCCTGACTAAAAGCCCAGCTCCAGTACATAAATGTGGTCCTTGTCTGAATAGTACATGCCTGTGTAGCTTGAAGTCATGTACTTATTTATACAAAATTAATATGTACATAACATTTACATGAATAATAATAACATAACAACATAGGATTATGAAAGGTACGTTGTCCAGTGATAGGTATGTTTGAGTGAATTAAAATTAGGGAGAAGTAACCTTATCTGAGGCAATGAAATGTAATAATTCGATTACCATATTATCACACCGAAAATCTTTTTCAAGAAGGCATACTCTGCTGAAAGATTTGGATATCTCAAGCTCAACTCAAGGTAATTCCAAGTATTTCTGTTCAACTAAAATTCGGGTCACATCCAACAAATGCATTCCTAAAAAACGCTTTCAATATATCTAGATAACAGAAAAGTCGACCTAATTTTTCAATTGCCCCATCCTCCAGGGTTTTGATTGACTATTGCCTAGATTTTTAAAGAGGAAAAAAAATCCTCAAAGATGACCCAGACCTAGCCGATACTAAGCCTTTGAAACTATTGAAAATAGAGTGTTTCTCTCCTAAACAAAAGATGGAGCTTTGTTTTTCCAGATTATCAACATAGATCAATCTTTTCCATCAACTGATGCAGGTGCAGGATGTTTGTAGTCCTATGGGAAGGTCAGATTAAGGCTTGAAAAGATTTGAAATACAAGTTCCAGATACAAACTGATTTAGATCAAATATTTTGTGCATATTTTAATTTTAAAACTAGCTCATGCTTATGCCCTCACTGGGAAGACAAAACTTGATGTTAAAAAAAAAAACTACATCAGGTGACGACAATTGGGAGACATAAAATCTAAAAAGTATACCTGATTCCCTATAGTAGTCATGATTTGCAGCTCTTTCTTTACTTATTCTCTATACAAATGAGAAAATGTATGAAAGAAATGACAAGGTAAGACTTCTACAGGAACTAACAATACTTAGCACTACAAAATGTAAATGGTAATTCCTCCGGCAAAACTGTAACAAACAAAAATGTGATTCTTTATCAAACTAAATGATTCCAAAACCAGAAGAACATATATATTAATTAAAGTTGAAGCACCAGAAGAAGGGGGGAACCAATAAGCAGCCGTAGAAGCATACTCTGTTATATTTTAATGGACAAATAGGAAGATAGCGCACATAAGATCTAGTTTTCCAATATGACTGAGGCAATACATCCTTTCTGCACAATGTCACACTTGCCTCCATGGTTTTAAGGATCACCAGCACCAATATATGTCTTATGTTTCATAAGATTGACCAATCCTTCATTAGGATCGTCCAATGCAATCTGGTTTAATGTTGGCCGAGAATTATCCGGCCAACAAAACTTAAAACCATTGCTTGCCACAGTTTGCCAACAAAAGAAGGACAAGCATTATATACGTATATATCCCACATACTAGATCAATGGGTACATTGTGAGAGAATCTAAAGAATCCCACCTCGATGATTTCATAAGTGATGGACAAGTCTGTTGTTAACCTGGAAAAAACTAAGAAATCAAACAGGTGTCTTTAAATGCTGTGAGGAACCTCAAGAGATATATGCTGGTTTTTGCAAGTCTCAGTACCAGCTCACACCAATTTTGCCTTGTTTTAGGTCACAGCTTAATTCCAGTGGGTTAGATATCAAAAGGAAAGGAAGATGACCAATAAGGGAGAAGGATTTCACTTCCAAAAATTTTCCCCTCTAACTACATTGGACCTATGCAGTTTTTCCCCCTACTTTTAAAGCTCTTTGATCCTTCTTTCACTTTCAAAATGACCTCACATGATTTCTTTCACGAATACGGAAGGTAGGACCCTATAAAGCTATACAGGTTATAAGCATTCATAAATTAAAAATGATTGTCAATAATAATGTAGATGGAATATATATATATATATATATATATAGAAAACATCATATAATGCAAAATTTTACCTGAGCCTTAGATGGAGCCTGATGAGCTACCTTCTTGGAGCCCTTAGCAGGACCTTGATGAATTGCTAGGTCAGCTAGAATGCTATCCAGTGACCATAAAACAAACCTAACAAGAGCATCAGAAGGCTGATGGATGATCCAGTCAGTCGATGTCTTATAAACAGCCTCAGAAATGTGAGAAAGGGGTATCTGTCAAAAATAAATTAGTTAGTTGAGTATAGAAAGTGAGTAAACAGTTTCTGAAAATACCACACATAGCATCCATAAAACAAAAGGCAAGCAACAAAAATAATAAGCTGCAGTAGAATCCAGATAATGATAGTTTATAGTAGTTGAATCCAAAAGCTAGGCATCAGTTCCTGATTCCTGTCAAGTATGAATTTTCATACTTAACTAAAAACATGGGGATCTAGAACCGTTAAGCATCTAAATATCGAGTGTGTGTGTGTGTGTGTGTGTGTGTGTGTGTGTGTGAGAGAGAGAGAGAGAGAGTCACAGTATGTGGGAGCATTAACATGCTATGCTCTCTAAACCAGACCTAGATGGCATATTGTGAAAGAAAAATAGGACGCAACACCAATTAAACCAAGATAAGAAAATGGGCATGTTGAGAGACGGTCATGAATTAGTGTATAACAATATGACAATCCAGGTCGTTGCAAAATAGATTTGAGAATGAATGCAAAACCAAAGAAATAAAGACAAAGATATGCAGATTACAAATAAACAAAATAAATATTAACTAGAACTGGAGGTAACATCAAGATTGAAAATTGCAAGAGCAATCAAAAGAAAAAATAAAACACAAGCCAATATGAAACATAGAGTTAAGACAGTTTAGCAAGTGCGGAAAACTTTTACATTATTTCTCGGTGTTGCACTTGGTGCTGTAGAACAAGATCCTGCATTAAAGCACTTGGCATTGCTGCCACAGCCTGAAGACCCATGAAGTGCATATGATTAAAACCACTCAGCCATAAAATACACAAGAAGCACGCAAAGATGGACACAAAACCTCCAATTTGCCCAGAATTTCTTCTATCCTATACAGCCTGAAGGCCCATGAAGTGCATATGATAAAAACCACCCAGCCATAAAATACACAAGAAGCACGCAAAGACGGACACAATACCTCCAATTTGGCCAGAATTTCTTCTATCCTATTACTTTAGCTAGTCGTCGTATACAGGGAAGAAAAAAACAACTTACATCAACGATCTTTGCAACCGGAGACTCCTTGAAAATCTTTGTCCACGGGAACTGGGCAGCGCTCACCGCAGAGAAGGCGCGAGCGAAGTAATCAGCAAACCGCATTAGCTGGACATCTCGCTGCGATTCGTACGATGCCTACACAAGGGAGGCAAAAGGAAAAACAAATAAATCTTTTTGAATTACAAACATATTCAATCTAAACATCCGGGGGCGAGGGCGACCGGATTGGAACCCCCCCCCCCCAAAAAAAAAAAAACTGAAGAGAATTAAGAACTTACCGAAACATCAATGAGGTAAGCGTTGAGATGAGAAGCATCTATCTTGGAAGCAGCCTCGGCCACGGTAACCTTAGGTTTCTTGGGCTTCTTCTGCTTCGGCTTCTTAGCCTCCGCAGTCCCATTCTCAACACCACCAGAGACTTCAACATCGCTATCGTCACCATCATCATCGGAATAATGTTTCGATCTGGGAACAACCGCGGCCGCAGCAGCAGCAGTGGCCTTCTGAGCTTCTAGGACCCTGCGGCGTTCTTCAGATTTTTTCTCTAGAGACTGAAAAACGTTCGACTTGTCGCCACCGGCGGATCCATTCATACGGAAATTCCCGAGATCGGTACCTGCATCTGTATTCTTCCCCGAGTTCTTTCTTTGGCGTTTTACATAGGTTACCTTCTGCCAGCCATGGTCGCTGTTGCTGTTGCTGTTGCTGTTGCTGTTGCTGGCATTGTTTTCTTCCTCACCGTGAAGACCTGATTCGAAAGAGATGGCCTTCTCGTCCATGGTTTCGAGATTATATATCTCTCTCAACC
This sequence comes from Macadamia integrifolia, assembly GCF_013358625.1. NCBI lineage: Eukaryota > Viridiplantae > Streptophyta > Magnoliopsida > Proteales > Proteaceae > Macadamia > Macadamia integrifolia. The sequence goes on along the minus strand of NC_056564.1, from coordinate 4,908,039 downwards.
TCTCTCGGGTTTCGTTTTTTCACACTTTTTTAACCCTATTCTTCTCTTTCTCTCTCTTCTTTTGTCTCGATTCTCCTCGTTCTCCTCTTCGAGGGATCACACACAAAACCAGAGACACGGAACAGAGAAGTGAGAGGCGCTTGAGGAAAGAAGAGTGAGATTGTGAGGAGACAAAGAGGGGGTGGGCTTAAGAAGAGGCAGAAAGAAGAGGGGCTTTGTCGTCGGACAGGTGGATTTAATTTTTGTCCTTATAAATTATTTGACCACTCTTTTCTAAGAAATTACGAGACTACCAAATCTGATTTGGAATCTCTAATTTTGTGGTTATCTTGTACAACAGTACTTTTCTAAAGATTTCTCATTAGAAGGACATTTCAGATTTGTGTTCCTTACCTCAAAACCGTCAGATTGGTATCTTTAACTATTTTAGGATTACTTTCACAACATCTTAAAGTCACTGGATTGGAGTCCATATGTATAGGGTCTACTGGTCTATCCAATCCAACGGTTTCAAATCTCACTGTAATCATAACTTTGTCATTAGCTCTCTAAGTAAATGGTTAATGACTTTGACCTGTGGTAAAAGTCTAAATACAAATATTATCCATTCAATATCATTCCATGAATCGACGACTCCTCCAAAAGTCAAAGGGAGGATGGCAGTTTTGATAAATATCGGTTGGAGGGGAGGTTAAAGTGGTGCATGGACGTCTTGTGTGGCTTCTTCTCCTTCCTTCTGAAGTGGGCGGCGATTCAGGCAATCGGGTGGGCCCGGATTGAGCAGATCCGATAAAGACGAAGATTTTTCTACTACTGGGTCTATAGACTTAGTGGCTCGTCTCGAACCTCAATTTTACCTCTTCTGTAGTGGGCAGTGAGATGTAGTGAGCAATGAAACGATTGAGAACATCTAAATAGCGTCTTAAGGGGTTTGTAGTGAACGGTGAGATATATTGAGCAACGACACGATTGAGAACATCTAAACAACGCCCTAATGGGTTCTCCCCTTTTCTTCTTTATCTCTCTTATTTATATGAAATGATCTTATTTGAATTGTTTTGAAAAATATAATGAATTCCACGATAACACATTTTAAGTGACCATTTAGGAAGGATAATTACTCTATGCCCCCAAAGGAAAACAATTATAAGATTGATGCGATAGCTGTCCTTCCAATCTAAGGCTGAGAGTGTGAGACATGGCTGTTCAATTGTTTCTTGAATGGTACTTGTTTCCAATAATAATAAGCATCAATTTTTAATAATTGGATATAGATAGAGAGGAAACTATAACACAGTTGTTCAAAAAAAAAAAAAAAAAAAACCTATACCACTGTTGTTGTTTGCTTGGTTTCTTTTTATTTTCTTTAAGCTTTCTTAGATGATTTTGTGAATTAAATCTGACACTTTTCAAGTTGGCTTGTAATAATATGTATTTGTATTTGTATTCTTCATTTAAAAAAACTATTTTAATTTTTTTAGGAGGGTTTCATGCACGTTGGCATAAGGGGCAGGAACAAATTGTGAAGTGTCAAATAACGGGGCTTTTAGTCATTTTGACCCTCTCTTATGAGAAGGACAACACCATTCACAGTGCACGGGAACATTTTACCTTAGATTTATTTATAAAGTTTCGGAGGCTGATTAGTTAAGTTTACATTATATCTATTTTTTTAATGATTAAATTGAATTCATGATGTGAAGTTGGTATATTCATGAAATTGGCTACGTGTGATTTGTATCATCTAAAGTGTTTGAAATGCTTGTGACAAAGGAAAATATTATGTCGTTTGTCATTGTAGGTCGTGCTATTGGTAAAGTCTAATTTCAGTTTAATCAAAAAAGTACCGATGATTTTTCCTAAATAACAACGGTAATTTATGGGATTAGGATTTCTCTATGTAATGCATAAGAGCCATATATAGGGTGTTATCTTGTAATAAGGAGGTGCGGTGTGAGGGTTTTGTAACAGCTTCACCAAAATCGTGAAAGATTTTGTTATAGCTTGGCCATGACTGTAGCCCACCTAGGGTGAACCATTTTAATCTATCTATTCTTTGTGTGTATGATATTCTTTTGTTTTCTTTTGCTTTCTTTTATAAATCGTTGTTCTGCTGCATTGCTAATTTTTAACAAGTTGGTCATAATATGATGCACTTAATTGACTCTATCAAATTTTCATTTGATTATTTATAAAATGAGGAATCGATAATTGATTTAGGCAAGTGATTTTAGTGATAGTATGAATTGAATAAGATAAAATGACAAGTCAAAATTTTATTGAAATATAGCATATATTACTTATAAACCAATTATAGATTAGTATACAACTAATGACACCATATCATGTTTTCCCCCTTAACTTTAGATGATCTAGCCATCATATACATGTACCTATTTTCAAACGATTTCAACAACAACAAGACATCATACAATAAACTAAAACATTTTAATAATGAAATTGTATTTGCATTTCTTTTTTTATTTTTTATTTTTTTTTTAATTCATTACATTTATGCACAAAGTTTTATGAGGTCCTGTTAGGTAAGTTTATAATGTTTTCTAATGATATGGTTAAATTCACAAATTTTAAGTTGGTATTCGTGGTATGGGGGATATGGAATATTTTTATTTTATTTTATTATTATTATTTTTTGGTAAAGAGATATGGGATATGTAGTGGGTGAGCTTGTGGCACAATAGTTAAGTTGCACTATTGCAACATGTTGATACAGGTTCAAAACCTGGAAACAGCCTCTTCTGCAAAGTAGGGAGTAAGGTTGCATACAACTTGCCCCTCTCAGGCCTCGCAGTAGCGGGAACCCTTATGCTACAGACACAGGGGATACACAATGACCATTGTATCCTCCTAGAGGTGCACGCCCCTGTGTATAGGCACAGGGGCCTCTAACAAACAAAAAACATTGGCCATAAAAGTTAAGCTAATACATGAGCAATTAGGATTCGATTACTCAAATTGTTAGTTAATTTGTATTATGACTTGACAAAATTGTGTATATTACTTAGAAGAGCATATTATACTTTGGATGTTTGCAGGTGAGGCAAATATTGTGTCCTGAATTACTAAAAGTATATTGTAGTTTGATTTACTATATTAACTATGGGTAATAGAATACTACCCAATAGTGCATGTATACATCAGTGCCCATGCCCAATGAGAGGATGTGCATGAGCATCTTCAGTGTAGGGTAGCGTAGTCTTTTTCACACCTGTTGTGTATTGGCATAGGTATACGCTTCTTTGTTCCATTAACTATATTCTTTCTTCTCAAAAAAGAAAAACTATATTCTTTCTCATTAACTCATATGATCAAATCGATAATTGATTTAAGTGACTCAAATCCAATAGACATATATAGGAGGGTATTTAATTAAACGGCAAGTGTTTTCTATCCGAGAGTAGCACGTGGGCCCAAATGCAGGGGCACACCCCACAGGAGGGACACAATGATAATTGTGCGCTCCTTGTGTCTATAGCAAAGAGGCTACTTTCGGATAGAAAATTTTGCCCCTTGATTAAATTTGAATTTGAATTTAAATTTTGATACATAATCATTCCAAACATTGAACACTATCCAATATTGAATCATCAAAATCACCACATCATCCGATTATGTATCAGAATAATAAGGGGGCAGTCAAGGGAGCCCCTTTTATGGTTGTGAATTAGGACACATTCATTCATGGTCAATTTTTAAATAGATTACATAAATTGGCAATAATCAGAATCGGGATTAATTAGTCAATTTTGTTCATTCCGACCTAGCTCTGAAAAACCTTATATTTGAACTGTAGGTTCAATGCCAAAGATTCTAAATTGTGTAATTTTTGGTTGTGGCATAAAACCTCCACAATGAACCTTGTTCGGACTCATGCATGACCAGGAGTCAAATCAAGTTGGGAAAAAGAACCAGGCCATAGCCCATCCTTATTTTAGTTTTGGGAAAAAGAAAGTTATCTGGTAGCATGGCTTTTGCACCTACGCCCATGTACATGGATTAGATACATCAATAGTCCTAACCGTAAATGATGAATACTAGGCAATGTGCATATCAACCTTTGCAGATCTGTAACTAACATGTTAAGTATCTCGCCTGGGGAGAGCCATAAACGATTGATATTAAGCGATGTGCATATCAACCTATGCAGCGCTGTAGCTAACACATTAAGTATCTTGTGTCACACCCCGTTCACACAGAACCGGACTGGTGACAGGGTTAACTCCGGTTAACCCAAACCTGCTAGGATCATCTGATACAGTATCCAACCACAGCATACACACAACTAAGAAAATGTTCAACAGTTCAGCGGAAGACTTAAATTACCTATAAATATCCTCATTAGACTTGATACCCAAATTGTAGTACATAATTAAGTACATGTGGGCCCGCAGGCATGATATTTACACAAAAGAATACAATTTACATATCAAGTACACAAAAGGGATCATCAAAAGAATAAAAAAGTAACCATGTATGGAGTCACTATTGTGGTCCCACAGCACAACCCTCGCACGTGCAATATAGTCCTTGGGGACCCACTAATCCTCCTCGAGGAATTCCACTGTAGGGCCCGACCCTTGATCCTCAGGCTGGTGACCTGTAAAATCGTCTAAAAGAGGTACACACGTGGGGTGAGCTCACTAGCTCAGTAAGTGAAAAGGAGGACCACACAACAGTCCACACAATAATCACAACCATATGCACTATATGTTGTTTATGGTTGTCCTTGTTGGCAACTCAGCCACGTGGCAGTGATGACGTGGCCAGTTTGGGTGACATGGATGAAAATGATGACATGGCAGTGTCCAGTGTCACCGATGAGATAACAGAGCAGCTTGGTATGCATGGAGTGGTTTAACACATCATTAATAGGTGGTGCGGGTTTCTGGGTCAAAACTGGCAAAATTAACCTATTTACGATCGAGGACATTTTCGGTAGTGAAAATGACATTTTTGGAAGATCGGTTCTTCATAAAAAAGATAGATTGTAATTTACCTAGTCCAGTGCATTTGATTTCGTCACATTCCGATACCGTATGAAGAAGTTACGGCATTTGTGGCAGTCGAGGGTAGTTTCGGCATTGAAGATGAATTTTTTAAAGTAAGTGTTCTACATGTAACAATACGACAAAAATACAATCTTTCCAACGGTTCTGATTTCATCGCATTCCGATTCCGTATGAGAAAGATACGTCATTGGAAAGGTGTAGGGGCATTTTGGTCTTTTTACATGGATGATTCAGATGATTGAGTCTTCTGAAAAGTCGTAGAGCATCTAGTTACAATTCCAACGCACTTTGTTTCATATCGATCGGATATCATATGAAAAAGTTATAAGTGTTTCCGTAAAGTCGGTTCGAAAATCCAAACCGAAAATCCATCAGTTGCTCTCGGTGTTGGGTGGATTTTTCAGAATTTATTTTTTTAAATTTGAAGGGCTTTTGTGTAATTTAAAGATTTTGAAGGTCTGAGTTGAAAGGGGTCTTTAAGCACTGAAACATATAGAGGCAGGGGCTTGATTGTAATAAAGAGGAGTAAAGGGAAGTGAAATGGATGGTCAAGATTCGACCACGAAGGCTTGATGCCCATCCAAAGGCTGCTGAGATTTTGGTGTGATATGGACGAGATAGATGCTTGCGCGTAGGATTTGATTGGTTAGATACATAACTCTTGATACACTGGCGCTACACCTTATCAAAGTATGTTAGTGTGTTTCGCGCGTGTATAGAAGATATAAAGAAGATTCCAATCTTAATGATCTCATGAAATCATATTAAAGCCAACATGGTGGATTCGGATCCAACGGTCAATAATCCCATTCACTTTTGTGAGTGGGAGACAAGCTCCCTTAAAATCCGGAAAAGCAACCAATCATAGATCGACAACACTTCTGACGATGTCAGCGCCTACGTCATAATGACGTCATCGAGATTCAAATCTAACGGTTTGGATCTGTTGTCCGTTGGTTTAATCGAACGGCTTAGATTATAAGATCTTTTATATGAGATCTACGGTCAGATTTCGCCCCTGTTGCGTGTGCCGCCGGTATAGCCTACGCCACCCCTACGAAGATTCCATTTCAGGCTATCTCATTGCTCCAACTTCAAAAGGTCATATCTCTCTCATTTTAAGTCGGATTTGGGTGAACCAAGTTGCAACTTCTTTGTTTTTTCAAGCCCTACATCATGGAAGAAAGAAAAATGGGTTTTGAGTGAAAGAAGGCTACGGTTTTGGTAGGAGAAGCTTCCCCCTCTTTGTTGGTCCTTGAATGAACATACATTCTTGATGATAAATGTTCTTAGGCCATTAAAGGAGGTAAAAGAGGTGGTTGAAGTGTGTTAATGGTACATTAACTCAAAGCCAAGGAAGAAGAGAAGAAAACAAGGATGTGTTTACTTTGAAGAGCAAGAAGCCAAGGAGAGAGAAGGTGTGAGCACCAAACTTGTCAGTACAAGTTTCCAGTCATCCCAGGCAATCGGTTGTGAGATTCTCTAACCTTGGATTTTACATTACATGTATGTATGTATGTTAGGGTTAGTTGTGGATGAATGTATACATGCTAGGTTAGTTGTGGATGAACTGTAAGCATGCTAGCTAGTTGTGGATGCATATGCTAGGCAGAGCTTGACTGTAGGGCATTGATATAAACTCAATTTAATTGTATTATTTATTGTGTGCTTAGTGGGTGCTAAGCACCGGGAGTGGGTGCTCCCGTGGGTGCTACACATTGTATCGGCACTACGAGTGCCATCTCAGCTTCGGCTTGAGAAAATTGGGTGTGGGTGCAGTCAAAAGTAGTGTATTGAGTAGGTACGAAGCCTTTACAGGCACTACTCCGGGGATGTAGGCAAATTGCCGAACCTCGTAAAAACCCTGTGTTGTGGGTGTTTGTTGTTTGCATTTGATATTGAAGTGCGTGGAATGTGGAATGGGTGTGCATACTTGGAAGTGCCTACAAGAGGCTGAGTGTGCATATGACTGTGTGTAAACAGGGACAGGTATATAAGGTTTTTCTTGACCAGACATCAGACAAGTTTTTTGGGGATCGGAATTGGACTCACTGATTCACCCCCTCCTTTAGTGACTGTCGGGTTACAACACTATATGCTATGCAATTCATTTTTAATCACATCCACCTAAACAATATTACTAAGTCTTGGGTTTAGTGCTACTACAACCATAGTGGCATATACTCCGGGTACGAGCCGCGAACTCCATCCCGTGATACGCCCATAGGGCTGTCGGAGAAGGTCCACCGTGAGTACTCAGAAAAGTAAAGCATGCCGACCACCAACTCTCAACATAAAATTAAATGATAGAAAATAAAGGTGCTGACTCCAGCAATTTAAAAGTAGTACGATTGGCCCTCTTGAATATACCACCAGGATTGCCGACTGTCCTAATGACTAGTCGGGCGTATGTCTAACCGCCACAGTGACCCGACAACCGCGATCACTGCTTCACCCCAAATGGTAACCCAACACCTCAACCCCTGTTGGGAAGGGTCGTAGCACGGGAAGATGATAATCCTACACCGCATGCTCCTATATGATATAGTACAATTGCATAGTGCCTCCGCGTCCCATTCCACGGGCCACCAATGCACTCGTTTCCAAGCCGACTACAACATCTAGTCTATTAATGCATTATGCATAATGATGTCAACATTCATCACATAAGCACATCACCATTTGACATTGAGAAAATAAACACAACACGTATGGCATAAAAATATGAGGATGGCTAAGCTACATATAATTTGCATAATGACATGGCTAGTCTAAATACAATTTAATGAATGCCAAACAAGCCTTAAAATAATGCCAAATGTCCTCTCCCCACTTACCTGTAGTGTACAAAGACTCACGCCCGGTACGGGTGAGATCAGGTGGGAGAAGCGTAAGTTTTGGTGAACCTATCATAAGTGAATGGGGTTAGCATTTCACCACTTTGGGGTCAAAACTGATAATATTTGATGATAATCATGTTTAAAATCCTAAAAGAAGGTCACACGTCCGTTTTGGGTCCATTCGGACGTAAAAATCATGATGGGAGCCTCTAGGGTGGGTCGGACAGCCCACCTATCTTGACCCACCGATCATGATCGGAGGGCAGGTTGGTCCACCGATGGAGGTCGAGGGCCTACTAGGACCGATGGGTAGGTTGGCCTGTCAGTCGGCCCATCGGTAGAGCTCGTCGGTTGGCCCCGAGGCCCTGTCCTCTCAGGTGGGTGCCCTCAGGCGAGCCATTTGGCCCACCGGTCTTGGCGGGAAAATGCCATTTTCCCTGAAACCTTTCTCAACCTTTGGAGAATCAAATGGGGCTTTTCCAAACCCATTCTCCACACATTCAAGGTCTCATAGGATGGTTCTAACCTAGATCTAGGTTAGATTTAAGGAATGGAAGCCATCTTACCTTCTTTGCTCAAGAACTCTTTTAAAAACCCCAAAATCACTTCAAATCACCAATGCTCCTCCAACCGTGGAAACACTTCTTCAAATCCTTCAAAATCAACACATAACCCATCTATTAAACCTTAGATTCATCATCTCAAGGGGAATCTACAAGACCTCAAGAAACTCTACCCAAATCAAGGGTTTTACTTGGGTTTGGTGAAAGTTTAAGAACATAACCTTTGCTCACCTCTAAACGTAGATCTCGTGTTGGAGATCACTCTCCCCGACGTCAAAATGGGAAGATCAAACATTGACGTCGCTTAAATCCATTTCTTCTTCCTCTTCCTTCCCCTTTCTTCTTCTTCATTCTCTTTTCTCCCTTCTTTTCTCTCTCCTCTTAACTTTTTCTCACCAACTATTCAGTGTAATAAATGAGATATGAAAAACATAATAATAGCTATTTATATTTCCGGAAAACCATTAGTAACACATGGGTGGGTCACTCAGGTGGGCGGATATGCCCACCTGTGACCGCCCACCTGAGGGCCGAAAATTGGCCAACAAGTGAGATTTTGATGGAATTCGACTCTCGGCACAAATCTCACTCTCGGCATAAGGTATATTATACGTATATACTTTAGGATATGACTACATACCTACTTTATCCGTATATGGACTTATGATATGTGCATGTACACGGCTTGGGTACACCCGTCTCCTCTGGCACTGACTCGGACTTGTCCGGCCAATCGGTGTTCAAAGTTACCCTTGCCATCATGGTCCATAAGGAACCCACCTTAACCCTCTTTGGTTCGGGTCCTGCATGGTTAAACCGGGTCAACCGTGTAATTAGACCGGGTTTTAAAAAAGTAGGGTATCACATTTACCCCCCCTTTCTGAAAATTTTGTCCTTGAAATTGGCGTACCTGGTTCAAAAAGATGAGGGTACTTGGCTTGGATTTCATCCTCTTTCTCCCAAGATGCTTCTTCAAGTGAATGATTAGCCCATCACACCTTTACGAAGGAAATGGAGCGGTTGCGAAGGGTTTTCACCTTTCAGTCCAAGATTTCAGTTGGCTGCTCTGTATAGGTCATATCAGCTTCTAGATATTCTGGTTCCACGGGTAATACATGAGATGGATCATGAACGTATCGCTTCAGCATGGATACATGAAATACGTTATGAGCATTCCCGAGTGAAGGTGGCAGAGCAAGCATGTAGGCTACTGAGCCGACCTGAGCTAAGATCTCAAATGGGCCAATGTATCTCAGGCTCAACTTACCATTTCTATGGAATCTTTGCAACTCTTTAGTAGGAGAGATCTTGAGGAACACCTTTTCTCCTGCCTGAAACTCAATGTCTTTCCTGCGGTTGTCTGCATAGCTCTTTTGACGTGACTGACTGCTTTAATCCTTTCCCGAATAACATCGACCTTGTCACAAGTCATCTGTATCATTTCAGGTCCTAACATTCGACGTTCGCCTACCTCATTCCAATACAGAGGAGTCCTACACTTCCTACCATATAATGCCTCATAGGGAGCCATCCCAATTGTAGCTTGGTAACTGTTGTTATAGGCAAACTCCATAAGGGGTATATATTCTTCCCAACTACCACACATTTCCATTGCACATGCCCTGAGCATGTCTTCCAATATCTGTATGGTTCGCTCCGACTGACCATCAATCTATGGGTGGAAAGCAGTACTCAAATTCAATTGTGATCCCAAGGCACGCTGGAAGCTTTTCCAAAATCTGGAAGTGAACCTTGGGTCCCTATCTGACACAATGCTCACTAGCACTCCATGCAAGCGCACTATATTATCCATATAAAGTTGTGCTAACCTGACCATAGAGAACTTGGTCTTGATGGGTATGAAGTGAGCAGTCTTAGTAAGCCGATCAACTATCACCCATGTCGTATCCATCCCCTTAGGTGTACATGGTAGCCTGGTGACAAAGTCCATTATAATCCTATCCCATTTCTAGTCTGGTACTGGGAGTGGTTGAAGAGTACCATAAGGTCGATGCCTCTCAGCTTTTACTTTCTGGCATGTAAGACAAGTCGCTACATATAGGGCTATTGTGATTTTCATGCTTGGCCACCAGTAATTTTGTTTGAGGTCTTTATGTATCTTTGTACTTCCTGGGTGAAGTGAGTACTCAGAGCTGTGTGCTTCTCGCACTATCTTGTCTTGTATATCCAAATCATTGGGTACACACAATCTGCCTCGAAACATCAATGTCCCATCACTGGCTAAAACAAAATTAGGGTCGTTCATCGTTTGATCTTGAACCTTAACTCTGATCCGCTGCAATTCAGGATCCAAAGGTTGTTTCATTATCACCTCTTGCCTAATAGTCGGATGCACCTGTAGAGCCGCCAAGAATACAGTCAACCATTTAAGGTTTTCTGGTTGACGTTCAAACTCTAAGGTTGCTCCTTCATATAAGAGAGCTTCATCCATTAGCGTCGCCTCTTGTATGAGTGGTGGGCTGACTGCTATGCATGAGAGTGACACAGTCTGTGCCTTCCGACTCAACGCATCTACCACAACATTAGCCTTGCCAGGATGACACTGAATGTCACAGTCATAATCCTTCATGAGTTCAAGCCATCTCCTCTGCCTCATGTTCAAATCTCTTTGGGTGAAAAAGTACTTAAGGCTCTTGTGGTCACTGTATATTTCGCACTTCTCCCCATACAAATAATGTCGCCAAATCTTTAGGGTAAAAATGACTGCAACTAGTTCCAAGTCATGAGTGGGGTAGTTCTTCTCATATTCCTTTAGTTGTCGGGATGCATACGCTATCACCTTACCGTGTTGCATGAGAACACAACCCAACCCCACCTTAGAAGCATCAGTATAAACTGTCATTCCACCTGTGACACCAATTTTTTCTTCAATTCCTGAAAACTCTTCTCACATTCCTCTACCCATTCAAATTTCACACCCTTTTTGTTTAACTTAGTCATTGGTGCTGAGATCCGAGCAAAATTCTCAATGAAGCGCCGGTAGTACCCAGCTAAACCCTAGAAGCTTGTAATTTCAGTGACATTTTTAGGGCTTTCCCATTCTACTACTGATTTCACCTTATCAGGATCCACCTTGATTCCGGCCTTAGACACTACGTGTCCTAGGAATGCAACTTGCTCAAGCCAAAATTCACATTTGCTGTATTTGGCAAACAATTATTGTTCTCTCAACCTCTGTAACACCATTCTCAAATGTTGAGTGTGCTCCTCTTCTGTCTTAGAGTAGATCAAGATGTCATCAATAAAAATAATTATCCATTTATCGAGGACATCGCGAAATACTCGATTCATTAAATCCATGGATGCTGCCGGTGCATTGGTTAACCCAAAAGATAACACTAGGAACTCATAGTGCCCATACTGAGTCCTGAATGCTGTCTTGGGTATATCGCCGCTCTTTATCTTGAGCTGATAATAGCCTGATTTAAGGTCTATCTTTGAAAATACCCTTGCACCTTGTAGTTGGTCAAATTGGTCATCAATGCGTGGCAATGGATACCGGTTCTTAATGGTTAGCTTATTCAATTCCCGGTAATCGATGCACATACGCAAGCTGCCATCCTTCTTTTTGACAAACAATACTAGGGCACCTCAAGGTGAAACACTTGGGCGAATAAACCCCTTCTCCAATAATTCTTGCAACTGCATCTGCAACTCCTTCAATTCGGCTAGTGCCGTCCTGTATGGAGCTTTAGACACTGGAGCTGCTCCAGGAATCAAGTCTATAGCAAACTCCAACTCTCTATCAGGCGGTAGATGCATCAGATCATCTGGAAAGATGTCGGAAAATTCTTTAACCACTTTTACCTCTTCTAGAGGTGCAACATTTGCATCCACATCAAGTACAGATGCTAAATAACCCTGACATCCACTTTCCAACAACTTTACCGCTTGAAGGGCAGAGACGAGGACCTTTCTCACCCGTTTCATTTTATCTGCTCGGTATACCAATTCTTTTCCTTCCTCATCTGTCACCCTGATTAATTTTTCAGCACACATCACATTAGCCCGATGGGCCGATAACCAATCCATGCCCAGTATAACGTCAAAATTCTGCATATTGAACTTAATGAGTTGTGCATCTAATTTCTTCCCACTGATTTCCACTGGGCACGGTCCATACAAACTGTGTAACTTTATCAGTAGGCATACTAACAATCATCCCATGGTCTAAGGTCTTAGGTGGCATACCAAGTTTCTTAGCAAATTTCTTAGATACGAATGAATGTGTAGCTCCTGAATCGAATAAGACATAGGCTGGTATGCCCGATATAGATAGGACACCTAGTGTAACAATGCATTTAAGTACAGCAGGTCATCAATAGATAACATAAAGAATTTCTTAAATTTAAAATGTACCTGCTACCACCTCCGTGCTGGCCTTAGCTTCCTCAGCTGATAGGGCATACATCCTTCCCTGTGGTTGATTCCCCCGAGTTAAGGGAGGTCGGTATACAGAGGGCTGACTGGAGGGCAAGGCTGGTCTGACCCGACAGTCTTTAGCATAGTGCCCATAGGAATGGCAGTTAAAGCAACGGATCTATGACGCCGAAACTAGGGCGGGCCCCCTCTACACTTGACCCACTATAGATGGAGGTCGGGGCGGCCTTGGGCCTGTAGGCACCGTACTAGTGTTCGGGTGAAAAGATGTAGAGCTCGAACCACTAGCTGGTCGAGGAGGGTAGCCAGATGGCCTATAGGGCTGTCTATATATAGGCCCAGAATTGTACGACCCACGGTATGCCTTAGAGGAGTTGCCCATGTCCATAAATGGATTTGACGTCTTCCACAATCCAAGTGTGAGGGACTATTCTCCCTTCTGCTTATCTTCCATGGTCTTAGCCTTCTACACAATCTGGCCATAGTCTGTCAAATCTAAGACCTCAAGTACTGACTCAATGGATGCCTTTAACCCCTTCAGAAATCTTGCAGCCTTTTCTTCAGCTGACCTCATATGCTTAGGGGAAAAATGGAACAAGCTCTCAAACTGCTGCTGATACTCAAGGATAGTCTTACTCCCTTGAGTTAAGGCCATAAATTCCATCTCCTTACGATCTCTGAAACTACGTGGGTAATGATTTCCCAAGAACAACTCCTTGAACTGTTCCCAGGTGGGTTCCGGATGTGCGGCCAACAATATGGGCTTAGAGGCTTGCCACCAAGAGTTGGCCTCCCTTTTGAGTTGCAACCCCACACAAATAAGTTTCTGTGCCTCAGTGCACTCAATCATCTCAAATATCTTCTCCAGCTCTTGAATCCACTGGTCCGGCTCTAGTGGGTCACTTCCCACCTTAGAGAATACAGGTGGTAAGTTCCTCTTGAATGACTCCACTACCTTTGACGTATTATTCGTCGGTGGGTAATTGGGAGCATATGCCGGATAGTAAGGGTATGGAGGGGGCACCACATATGGAGGAACCCTGAATGGCAGAATTGGAGGTGTACCTCCCACTTGTGGCCCCGTACCAGACCCTACAGGCGGGTCCTGTGGAGTAAGTATATGGGGAGGTTGACCCGTTTGTGAAAGGTCTAGCTGTTGATGTATAGCAGCCATAAATGCTTGCTGCTGCTGAAGCATTTGTTGTAGGAAAGCCTGTTGTGACTGCTGGATTATGGTAGTAACATCCCCCGGAGTAATGACCGGTGGAGGGTTCGGAAGTGTAGTCATAGGTGGGTCCCCTTGTGCCACACCCTGACCAAAGGTCTCTGGGGGTTGTGGAAGTGGGGTTTGCCCCACAGAGCGGGACTTCCTGGGATTCGATGGTCGACCGACCGGACGAGGACCACGCAAGGTACCTCGTGCATTGGTACCGAATCTAGTACGTACCATCGTATCCTTGCACCTGGAACATACCATACACAACATTGGTTAAGCACCTTAGAATTTATATCGGCACATAATCATATGCCAACGCACAGGGTATTATAGTGTATGAAGGTTTTGCAACTAGCCATAGATTAATCCTGAAAATACGATGCTAGTGCTTCAACAAGTCGGATGATGGTCCCACTCGACCATTTGGTGCTATCCACACACCCCCCCTTTTTTTTTTCACAGGTATATTATTATAAGAATAATAATAATAATAATAATAATAATAATAATAATACCCCCACTTTTTTTTTTTCAATCGGCGGGCTGTCACCGGCAGGCAGGTTGGCCCACCGGTCGGCCCGTCGGTCCGACCCGAGGTGGAAATGTGAACAGGGCTTTTAAGCCCTGTTTCATATGTTTCTCCCATTTCTTCCTCCCTCTCTCTCTCAGGCGATTTTTGAGAGCTCCTTGATGCTTCCACTCGCGATCTCACTCAACGATCCGACGGTTTTAGGAAGATTCAACTCCTCTACTCTCAAGTAAGTCTCTTCCCCATTTTTTCTTCTTAGAACGTGTGCTTTGGAGGTAGAATCCATGTGTAATCCTCAATCTTGATTCTTTTCCGTGTTTCTTTCCATAGAACAGTGATTTCATGTGAATGTGGTATTTTCTTCGTGATTTATTTCTAGTTTTAGGCTTTACTTCTCCATTTATGAGAGAAAACCCAACCGTGCCCTAAATTGTCTCTCATTTGGGGCTTTCTTCTTTCTCCACCCTTTTCTCCCCAACTAACTACTCAATGCAATTCCTTATGTTTGATTTGTACTTGAAATGTTGTAGAGATCATGGAAAGTCATGTATGCTTGAAATCCCATCTCTTCCCATAAAAATCCATCTCTTTGTGTTGGGTTTCTTTGATTCTCTTTCCATCCCTTCATACTTGTGGATTCCTTTCACCTCAATATCATAATAGTAGATGTTTTTGCATATTCTAGATTGTAGAATGATGGCATTTCATCCATGAACATGTAAGCTTCAAGCTTTACTCTATTGTGAGACTTTTCATTTTTCTTAGATTGACCTTGCACATTGAGAATTGGGGTTTTTTTTTTTCTATCATTCCTTACTTGCCATGCTTTATATGCCTTTTGTCACATTTCTGTTTTGCCATAATTTCTATCTTGTCACTGGCCATGCATTTCATCCATAGACTTGCTATCATTCCTCACTTGTCACATTTTGTCACATTTCTATTTTGCCATGCTTTCTGTTTTGTCATAATTTCTATCTTGTCACTGGCCATGCATTCCATCCATAGACTTTCTATCATTCCTCGCTTGTCACATTTTTGATTTGCAAGACTTGGGTTTTGGGGCTTCCTGTTATTGGTCACCCATTCTATTTATTCCCTTTGTTATTCCTCTTCCTTACTCACCATTTTTTCTCCTCTTTTCTTGCCAAGATGTCTTCTCGCAAAGGCAAGGAACCCGCATCCTCTTCCGCTTGGCGTAAGACCACCGCTTCCAAACGAAAAAGTGTTGGGACTAGTTCCCCAGCCCCTCGCACAAGGTGACCTGGACCTGCCCCTATTGATCCTTCCGACTATGATGAGGAACTCTTCCGCTGTTCAGAGGCAGCAACCAACTGGAAGGCCTTCCTGAAGAGGTCTATTATGATGGAGAAGACTGTGGTAGTTGGCGACTTCCACAAGGTTCAGCTTCAGAAGAGGTTCACAGCTCTGGGTTGGCAGTCTATCCTCCACATAGACCATCCGCGCTATGAGCAACTGGTTCGTAGATTCTACTCCAACTTGGAGGTCTCTTACCAGTATGGAGAGTATGCGATAACCAACATGGTGAAGGGGGTGGACATTCAGTTGACTGTGGATACCCTGGCTAGCATCTTAGACATCTCCTCAGTTGGACAACATTTCTACAGTCCTCCAAGGAGTAAGCCCGTGGGCCCATTCTTGAGTTTGGAGACGCAGGACCACATCAATGAGACAATCTCTAGCAGCAGGGAGCGTCTGGATTCCGAGACGTCATTTTACCCAAAGGTTCATGTGTTTGCCCGTTTGGTCTAGTTCAACTTGCTCCCCAGAGGAGGTCACCGGAACCAGGTGGGCTCATGGCAGCCTTCTGCATTTATACGGCCTTAGAGGGAGGTGCCGAGCACTAGTGCTTGCCTTACGTCATCCTCAAGACGATGGAGCACCATACCTCACACCCCGAGGATGGAGGGTTTTCATATGGTAGGATCCTCACTAGGATCTTTGAGTTCTTTGGGGTGGATCTGAGTGATGAGGAGGGAAAGATTCTAGCAGATAAGTTTGATAGAGGGAATCTATTAAGGATGGGTCTCCACACTCTCATGGATGTACCTCAGAGAGCAGGGGCTCAGAGAGGCAGGGATAGGAGGACTGCCCATAGGGAGGACATTCCCATGGAGGAGGAGTCTAGTGAAGAGGATGAGGACTATGTTCCTTGGTGTGAGGAGGAGGATTTTATGGACGAGGATATCCTCGATGAGGAGCCTCTTGACTCGAGAGGTGCTGATCCGGGCTTCACGAGAACTGCAGGCCCATAGTACAGAGCCCCACCACCTGAGAGTGGTGCCTATGATTTTGAGGGCATGATGTCTGCTATGAGGGCCTTGAAAGATGGGCAAGATCAGTTGCTAAGAAGACTGGATGAGAGTGCTTCTAGGGAGGAAAACATCCTAGAGAGGCAGGCTACCTTAGAGAGTTCCTTCCTCAGATTGGGCCAGGACTTGGATACAACGGCCAATGCCATTTCAGCAGATTTTTCCCAACTTCGGAGGGATGTACAACTGGTGAACTTGAGGTTTGACTACTACGACCATCGACTCAACGTTAACTCGAGACCTCAGAGGAACGGAGTAATAGTATTGGACGATGACGATGATCTTTGAGGGCTTAGCTCGTCCGTCTACACCAGCTTCTCACCTATTTCCGTGTTGCTGATCTTATTATATATTTCTTTCTTTTCTCATTCTTTGTACTTTATCTGTCATTGGACTTACTTGTGGGGCGTTATGTTTTGTTGGTGGCTTGTGCTAGTTTTTTTTTTTTTGTATGTTTGATAACTTGTGTAGTTTAATTGTGGTGTCATTTGTTAATTATGATCATTGATCTATATATATGTTGTTTATCAGGTGTTTGTATCAAAAATTTTTGGAAATCTCGTTTTGCGCCGTTATGCTACCGAAATTTCGTTAAATTCGTACTCGATGGGTTATGACATCAATTAACTAATCTTTTATTGTTTCCAAGTAACTTTCTCTCATACATGCCATGAAATGCGTTGACTAAATGCAACTATTATTATTACTTCATTCCTTTGGCTTTTAACTCCTTAAAGTTTTTACATTTACCCAATCCCATTTCCTATTATAGATTCTATGGGGTCTATATGGTATGTTGTGAGTGAATAGAGCATTACGCTCTGATACCACCGTTGTCACACCTGGTTCACACAGAATCGGACCGGTGACAGGGTTAACTCCGGTTAACCCAAACCTGCTAGGATCATCTGATACAGTATCCAACCACAGAATATACACGACTAAGAAAATGTTCAACAGTTCAGTGGAAGACTTAAATTACCTATAAATATCCTCATTATACTTGATACCCAAATTGTAGTACATAGTTAAGTACATGTGGGCCCGCAAGCATGATATTTACACAAGAAGAATACAATTTACATATCAAGTACACAAAAGGGATCATCAAAAGAATAAAAAAATAACCCTGTATGGAGTCACTGTTGTGGTCCCACAGCACAACCCTCGCACGTGCAATATAGTCCTTGGGGACCCACCAATCCTCCTCGGAGAATTCCACTCAGGCTGGTGACCTGCAAAATCGTCTAAAAGAGGTACACACGTGGGATGAGCTCACTAGCTCAGTAAGTGAAAAGGAGGACCACACAACAGTCCACACAACAATCACAACCATATGCACTATATGCTATGCAATTCATTTTTAATCACATCCACCTAAACAATATTACTAAGTCTTAGGTTTAGTGCTACTACAACCACAGTGTGCGTATACTCCGGATACGAGCCGCGAACTCTATCCCGCGATACACCCATAGGGCTGTCGGAAAGGGCCCACCGTGAGTACTCGAAATAGTAAAGCATGCCAACCACCGCCTCTCAATATAAAAGTAAATGACAGGAAATAAAGGTGCTGATTCCAACAATTTAAAAGCAGCACGATTGGCCTTCTTGAATATACCACTAGGGTTGTCGACTGTCCTAAGGACCAGCCGGGCGTATGTCTAACCGTCACAGTGACCCAACAACCGCGACCACTGCTTCCCCCCAAATGATAACCCAACACCTCAACCCTTGTTGGGAAGGGTCGTAGCACGGGAAGATGATAATCCTACACCGCATGCTCTTATATGACATAGTACGATTGCATAGTGCCTCCGCGTCTCATTCCACAGGCCACCAATGCACTCGTTTCCAAGCCGACTACGACATCTAGTCTATTAATGCATTATGCACAATGATGTCAACATTCATCACATAAGCACATCACCAATTGACATTGAGAAAATAAACACAACATGCATAGCATAAAAATATGAGGATGGCTAAGCTACATATAATTTGCATGATGACATGGCTAGTCTAAATACAATTTAATAAATGCCAAACAAGCCTTAAAATAAGGCCAAACGTCCTCTCCCCACTTACCTGTAGTGTACAAAGACTCACGCCCAGTACGGGTGAGATCCAGTACGAGAAGCGTAAGTTTTGGTGAACCTATCATAAGTGAATGGGGTTAGCATTTCACCACTTTGGGGTCAAAACTAATAATATTTGATGATAAAATCATGTTTAGAATCCTAAAAGAAGGTCGCACATCCATTTTGGGTCCATTCAGAGGTAAAAATCATGATGGGAGCCTCTCCGGTGGGTCGGACAGCCCACCTGTCTTGACCCACCAGTCATGACCGGCAGGCAGGTCCGCCCGTCGATAAGGGCCCACCGGTGGAGGCCGAGGGCCTGCTAGGACTGGTGGGCAGGTTGACCAACCAGTTGGCCCGTCGGTGTTGGTTGGCCCCGAGGCCCTGTCCTCTCAGGTGGGTGCCCTCAGGTGGGCCATTTGGCCCACCGGTCTTGGCGGGAAAATGCTATTTTCCCCGAAACCTTCCCCAATCTTTGCGGAATCAAATGGAGCTTTTCCAAACCCATTCTCCACACATTCATGGTCTCATAAGATGGTTCTAACCTAGATCTAGGTTAGATTTAAGGAATGGAAGCCATCTTACCTTCTTTGCTCAATAACTCTTTCAAAAACTCTAAAATCACTTCAAATCACCAATGCTCCTCCAACCATGGAAAAACTTCTTCAAATCCTTCAAAATCAACACATAACATATCTATTAAACCTTAGATTCATCATCTCAAGGGGAATCTACAAGACCTCAAGAAACTCTACCCAAATCAAGGGTTTTACTTGGGTTTGGCGAAAGTTTAAGAACATAGCCTTTGCTCACCTCTAAACGTAGATCTCGTGTTAGAGATCACTCTCCCGGTTTCGGAATGGGAAGATCAAACCTTGGCGCCGCTTAAATTCATTTTTTCTTCCTCTTCCTTCCCCTTTCTTCTTCTTCGTTCTCTTTTCTCCATTCTTTTCTCTCTCCTCTTAACTTTTCTCATCAACTATTCAGTGTAATAAATGAGATATGAAAAACATAATAATAGCTATTTATACTTCCGAAAAACCATTAGTAACACATGGGTGGGTCACTCAGGTGGGCGGATGCGCCCACCTGTGACCGCCCACCCGAGGGCCGAAAATTGGTCAACAAGTGGGATTTTGATGGAATTCGACTCTCGGCACAAATCTCACTCTCGGCATAATGTATATTATACGTATACGCTTTAGGATACGACTACATACCTGCTTTATCCTTACATGGCATTATGATATGTGCATGTACACGACTTGGGTACACTCGTCTCCTCTAGCACTGACTCGGACTTGTCCGGCCAACCGGTGTTCAAAATTACCCTTGCCATCATGGTCCATAAGGAACCCGCCTTAACCCTCTCCGGTTTGGATCATGTATGATTAAACCGGGTCAACCGTGTAATTAGACTGGGTTTTAAAAAAGTAGGGTATCACATCTTGCCTGGGGAGTATGTTCGCAAGAATAAAACTCTAAGGAATTGACGGGGCCTACACATACAGTGGAGCCTTACTATGGCTTGACATGCCGCGAATCCTCTTGAAAGAGAGGGGTACCTTCCGGAATGGGGACACAGGTGGTTCATGGCTCTCGTCAGCTTGTGTCGTAAGGTGTTCGGTTAAATCCTACAACAAGCACAACCCTCGTTGACACACAAAATTACCGCTCCACCCATGTGAACTCAATATCCGATTGTTTGTGCTTTCATTGTCTCCTGCACTGGAGCAGTGGCTACACCACTAGGTAGTGATTTTTGGAATCAGATTCTCTCTAGTGCCATTGGAGACGACAAGTGGTAGGATCCAGCTATACACCCCAACACACGGACGCACACCCTCAAAGAATTAGATCCTCTTAAGTGTACCCAGGCACATCTAACAGCTAGGGGTATATTCTTGGGTGCTGCCAGCTGTTTGATTTGAGCTGGACACTCTTGAGGAACTAGAGAGAATCAGAATCTCACCTTCAAGTCCTTTCAGCCATCGGATGCGTATTGAGAGGGTGTTATTTTATTGTTCTTTGAGCTTCTGAAATACCTTACCTGTTGACGTGGAAGGATCAAAAGCATGACGTATATTAAAGGAATTATTATTTTGAGAGGTGGAAGCTATAACAATGTCACTAATCACTATAAGTTTTCAACAAAAAGAAAAAAAAAACGGTAAGCTTCGGTACCACAATGGCTGAACCTTAAACGGTCTAGTGACTCCGGTCGGACCTCCCACAAGATCCACAACCGTAACAACGACAAATCCTTCAACATCGAGATTGTCAATTCAGAAGACAGAAACACTAATATATCCGAACCATTATATTCATTCCCAATTCTCTTCTTCCCCTCCCAAATTCTAGCGTTTACGAAGATCTAGTACAGATCGAAGAACGATGCATTGCTACACACAAAGACCGATTACACGACTGTTCGTTCTTTTCTTAATCGCTCTCTTCTTTTTCTCTGTAACTGCTCGCCCTTACGTCCTCGTTCTCTCTAAAGATGACCTTAAAGAGAATCCTCCTTCTTCCGCTGAAGACGAGTTATCCAACGATGAATCATCTGAGTGGGACGAGTTCAGGGATTCCGATAACAAGTCCGAAGATGAGCTTGATCCTGGTTCGTGGCGTCCCATCTTTGAGCCTGATTCTGTGGCTGGTTCCACATCGAAGAGCGAGAACGAAGACCTGTATTACTCTGGCATCCACAAAATGGTATCCTCTGTAAGCTCTGGTGATCCGAGATTAATGGAGGAAGCCGCTTCGGAGATCGGGGCAGTTGCGGTTGGTGGATTCCCTTATGCGCAGTCGGCTTTAGGATTTCTGTATGGAACAGGACGATTGAGAGAGCAGGATGGAGCCAGGGCTTTTGTGTATCACCACTTTGCCGCCGTAGGTGGTAACATGCAGTCTAAAATGGCCCTCGCATACATTTACTTCAGACAGGATGTATGAAACCCTAATTATCAGGAGAGAGATTTTTCCCCTTTTTGTTGCGGTTAGATTAACTCTTTCTGCTTGGTTGCAGATGTATGAGGAGGCTGTGAATCTTTACGCTGAATTAGCGGAAGCAGCGGTTTCGAGTTTCTTGATTTCCAGAGACTCCCCTGTGATTGAACACGTTAGATTACATAATGGAGCTGAGGAAAACAAGGAGGCATTGCGGAAGTTACGAGGGGAGGAAGATGAGGACTTCCAAATCACAGAGTATCAGGCGCTTAAGGGTAATGCTGCGGCCATGTACAAAATTGGATTTATCTACTACTTTGGATTAAGAGGAGTGAGGCGTGACCATACCAAGGCATTGTCATGGTTCTTGAAGGCTGTGGAGAAGGGGGAGCCCAGGTCCATGGAGCTTCTTGGAGAGATATATGCAAGGGGAGCTGGAGTTGAGAGGAACTACACCAAGGCGCTGGAGTGGCTCACTCTGGCATCCAAACAACAGCACTTCTCTGCTTACAACGGGATGGGATACTTGTATGTTAAGGGCTATGGGGTAGAAAAGAAGAACTACACTAAAGTAAGTTATCCTTCTTCTTTGGTCTTCTGTTCTTTATTTGGATGTTATCTTCAAATTTAGATTCATGCAGAACACCATGCATTTTTTTCACCTTACGCTGAAACTTCCGTTTCTCTAAAGTCTCTTTGTTCAGGGATGCCGCCTTAGTATTTCTGTTGCCTAAATCTGGCTGAGCCCGTCTTCATAATGTATATCTGAGGCCTTTAAGCTACTTCCATCTTTTGATAGCTGGGATGTCACATAAAGTAGCACCCAAACGAAAAAAAAAGAAAAAAATTTCCACCCAACAATCCATAATACTGTAACTCTGTAAGATAAAATGCCAAATCATAACATTTGGCATCATATTCTGAGAGCTGGATAACTCTTTTGTTACTCCCTACATGCTTACACATGGCTTTATGACCTCCCATTTCGATCCTCCCTAGGTCCAAACATCTAAAGCTACAATGGAACGCAAAATAACCATCCACTTTTAGCTGAGTATTTGATGATTTTCCGGAGATAGTGGGAAATATTGTGTTAAGTAAATTTGACCTTGGGTTGCTCTAGGCTCTGCTTGGATGATTTCCTTTCTAAAGTTGGGCTTCTGAGCTGCACCCCAATGTATAATCTCCAATTGATTTATTGACTATAATAGTATAATATGACTTTTCTCAAGTGCTCCACACCTTAAGCTCCAAGAAAAGAAAAAGGAAATAATATCTCTGAAGCAGATATGATGAGAATTAAAATAAAGTGTCTATGGAAAATGCTCTTTTGAGCCACACCATGAACCACTTATTACTCTGGATGAAGTATTAGTTGTATAGTATTTCAATCATAATTCTCTATGGCTCGAATATGAGAAACTGATTAGCATTTCAGTTGTAGACTTGTAGAGTATGATTTCCTTATAGCTTCACATTCGATTTTAAAGCAACGTTCAGAGTTTTGGTTTCGACCGGGGACTGAAATTTCGGGTTTCAGTCTAAATTCGATTGAAATTTGGTGTATTTCTGTTGTGAATTTTGGTTGGCCATTTCGGTGATCAAATAGTCATATTTTGGCCTGAAATTTCAGGGCAACCTAATGAAGCATCTCTAAATATATTTGAACATTTAATTGTAAGTAAACACATCCATATGTACGCAATACCCCGTTTTATAGTTTCTCTTATATGGCTTATCCTACACATAATTTAATACTAGAACACACAAAATTCAGTTAAAACAACTAAAAAAAATTGCGACTCCATGAAGCTGGAGATTGGCCAACGGTGTTTAATATATATATAAAATTGAGTCCCAACCAAATACAGAAAAAATAAATCCAACTTCGTGAAGGCTCAAATTGGCCTATGGTGTCTAACATATAAAAATTGAAGGTCAAGCACTAAATATTTACCATATTTTTTCACAAAAAAAGTAATTTAAAATACATCCAAATTGGAAACTTACTCTTATTCAGCAAATCGTCATTGTAGTTGCGTTCGCTGTAGTAGTCCCAAACACCTTGTTCCACCGAGACATATAGGTGATTTGGCTCTTCTTTTTTCCCACCTTCTTGTTGAAACTGTTGAAATTCATGAAATGGGTTGAAAATAGATGGTGCAAAATCAATAAATGCGGGAGTATGCATGTCAAATCGACCCCTTTCGTTTTGAGGCTTATATTCGCTAAGTTTCAGTCATATTCCATGTTTCAAAAAATGTTGCAAACATTGGGTCAATTGTTGAAGCAGTGGCTTGGGTTATATGATAATACCCTTGTTGAGTTATGCTACTACATCATCCAAATGGTTATTTTGAGAGTATGTTTCTCTTCTGTTCGTTTTTGAGCCACTTTTAGTTATTTGTTTTTCTGAAGTTTAAGTCATTCTGTTGAATTTGAAATGGGTGCCTATTTTGAAGTGAATGCTTATCATTGTAGGCAAAAGAGTACTTTGAGATGGCTGCCGATAATGAGGAGCCTGGTGGGCACTATAACCTGGGGGTGTTGTATCTGAAAGGAATTGGTGTTAAAAGAGACGTTAGGTTAGCATGCAAGTTTTTCATCACAGCAGCTAATGCTGGGCAGCCGAAGGCGTTTTACCAATTGGCAAAAATGTTCCATACAGGTGTTGGGCTTAAGAAAAATCTTGCTATGGTAAGTCCTTTCTATTTGTGCTTTCATGCTTATGAACTCCTTTTTTGTTCACCAAATTTGTGCAATTATGTTTTTCGCTTGTAGGGTTAAGCCATTTTCCCCCTTCTCCTGTACTATTTTAATTTTATTGGGAAACATTCTTTTTACAACAATATTAAATGCCTCAAAAGGCTAGGGTGAAGACCTCTAAGTGCATATGAACCCAGACATAACCCCAATCATAATGGTTTAAAAGGCCCTGATATTGATCTAGATCTGGCAACCCCTTTCCTGGTAACCAAATCTGCCATGTTATTCACTCACCCTGGCTTCTGTTGACCCAAATATCACATGTGCGAATCTCTATTGTTTATCTTCTTTGCAATCAGCCTATGCTATTGCCAAATGAGTCACCCTCCACAAATAAATTTGAAAATCCTCTTTGGATGGCAAACTCTTACCCTGCTCATAGTGTTAGAATCGCAGCCCTTTAGGGGTTGGCCTATCCAATAGTGTGAAAGTGAGCTTTTGTTGGTTCCTATGAATCTTCCTACTCCCAATGCACCCGGCACCAAGCAAGGACGCATCAAAGTTAAATTTGACCACTCCGTGTAGCAGTGGGTGCCATGACTGCATCCTTCTCTCTCTAAAGGGGTTGGAGAAATGTCCATTCTCCCAGGCTCTGGATTATTATTTGTTGACCTATATGTATTTGTAAGTCCTTGCTTTGCTCTGTTGCTGTCTGATTTTGAATTATGGGTTAGAATGAATTACCTTTTCATTCAATTAAGTGAACAAGTGACGTGCACAACATCTATGTCCATCCACAGATTGAAAGCTTTATGCCATGTGGAGTGTCTCCAATTTTTCCTTCTCTACTAACTATATTTCACTCTAACATGGTAGTTTGGACTGTATTCTTCTTGGATGAGGCCTCCATGAAACATTTCCCATTAGCATATTTTCTCTAATGACAGGACCCTTTGGTGTTTCCTAATGCAAATTCGCAATTGGTTCTTTACATTGTTGTGCTTTTATTTCAATATTATTACACTTATAATAGCCGACCCCATTAAGTTGGGATAAGGCTGAGTTTGTTGTATTATTACACTTATAATAAATAATGTGCATTGCATAAGAAAAGGAACTTTTTTTTTTATTGTAAAAGTTTTTTATGAGGGTATTAGAAACCAGTTGGGGGTTGCACCAATCCAGGACGAGCTCAGTGAGAGCCGGTTGAGATAGCATGGCCATGTACAACGGAGACCATTGGATGCCCCCAATAAGGACGAATGACCGGATTCAGTTGGAGGGAGCCAGAAGAGGTAGGGGCATGCCTGAATTGACTATTGAAGAAGTGATAAAAAAAGATATGCATATGGTTGGGCTCAATTCCAGTGCGACCACAAATAGAGTTTTGTGGAGGATGAGGACCCATGTAGCCGACCCCTTGTACGGGTTGTTCCTGTGATTTGTCTTTGACTACTGTTTTATTTTCTTCTCTTACCTCTCTCTCTTCATTTTAATTCTTTTGTGTTGCATTATTTTATCCATTTTTTCCATTTCGGATCCATGTAGCTGGCCCCATTTAGTTGGGATAAGGTTGTGATTGCTGTTGTAAAAGTTTTTTATGAATCAGAATCTATCACCTTATATATATATATTTCCTAATAGTCCTATACTTGAGAGTTGAGGCGTTAAAGTATGAGTCAGCATTCTTCTGGATGAATTTTAACCTTAGTTTTCTTATACATCCTAGTATCTGTAATTTTACCCCCTTTTCTTATTCTGAATGTATCTATATTTGACCTTTGCATTAACAGAGATAAAACCTTTCCCTTGCAATATCTAGAAGCAACCAGCTGACAAATCAGAAGAACTGAAATGAAAATAGTCCGGTTGGTCTCATTGATCTCAGATTCTCAAGTCATTTAATAAAACTAATTCTAAGAATCTTACTGATAGGAAAACCAGCTTTTTCAGGAGAAACTCTTGCTTTGGTATTTGTATATCTTAATAATTCTCAAGTCTTATATAAACATGGTTTGACTCGAGGAACAACCCTTCTTAGGAGATTTGTCTTCCACCTATTGCAATCTCTGAAAGCATGAACAACGCATATATCCAATTTCAAATGTTGAAAAATACTTAAAATGCCTTTGCACCACTGCCATATAGCTCAAAATTGGTTTGTACGAGGGGTCGAGTATGGATATTCTAAACTGGGAGACCCAGATTTTGGCAATCATTCTAGATACTGGATATGCTCTAGGTTATATCCCGTCAGATATGATTAGCAGGACTCCTTGGTAACAATCAATAAACAAATAATGCAAAAAATAAGATGAGAATTAAAAATAAAATAAAATAAAATAAAGCTTCTCAAAAAACACAAAGAAGAAATCTGACACCGCTCATTTGCCTTAATAGATAAGCCTGTATGTTGAATTCAATAGATAAGCATATATGTTTCCTGATAGTTGAATTCTGCTCTGTTCAGGCAACTGGCTTGTACAAGTTAGTTGCAGAGCGGGGACCTTGGAGTTCATTATCAAGATGGGCTTTGGAGTCATACTTGAAGGGTGAAGTGGGAAAAGCATTCCTGCTGTACTCAAGAATGGCGGAGCTAGGATATGAGGTGGCACAAAGTAATGCTGCATGGATTCTTGACAGATTTGGTGAACGCAGTATGTGCATGGGAGAGGCTGGGCTTTGCACAGATGCAGAAAGGCATCAACGTGCACATTCTCTGTGGTGGCAGGCTTCAGAACAGGGTAATGAACACGCTGCTCTTCTGATTGGTGATGCATATTACTATGGCCGGGTATGTATCTTACTAATAAGCCTATCTGAGCTCTAAGAGCTGAAAATTCGCTTATAATTCTCTCCCTCTTTCTGAGTATCTGCTCATCTTAAATTCACTCTTTATTCTCTTTTAATTGCAGGGTACAGAAAGAGATTATGATCGTGCAGCAGAGGCTTACATGCATGCTAAATCACAATCCAATGCACAAGCCATGTTCAACCTTGGATACATGCATGAGCATGGCCAAGGGCTTCCTTTTGATCTTCATCTCGCCAAGCGATATTATGATCAGGCCCTAGAGAATGATCCAGCCGCCAAATTGCCCGTCACACTGGCTCTCATGAGCTTGTGGATAAGAAAAAATTATGCCAGTAGCTTCCTGGTGAGATTATTGGGTCCTGAGTTTCTTTCATTAAGAAATAAGAAATTTACTCACAATCGTAGACTGTTTCAATGGCTTTTCACAAAGTGTTTCATTTTTCTATGCAATTAATAGACAGGTATATATATGAAGAAGCTACCATCATTGTTCTAAATCTTGGGATTGGGATCATTTGTATTGGCCGAACCACCTGATCCTGGTTGATACAATTCAATATTCTGTGAATATCAGCTTGTATTGGGATGGATTGGCTGATCTCTCTTGGGATCAGAAGTGTCTGATCCAGTTTCCAATTCCAAGATTTAAAATTGTAGCTACTTGTACAAGATAAAATACCCAATAGAAACATATTTTCGCACCATTTTAAACCTATATGTGCTCTTTCAAAGTGGATTAACAAGAAACTTTATCATTCACCTCATTTTCAACTCTTAAATGTGAACAGTATCCTTCCCATCTAAGATACTCAGACTTTATCTCCCATGGTTGGTAAGGGAAGGACTTCAAGTTGGACTCAAATACTGGATAGATAACAAAAAATATTTATTTGAATATAAAGTCATAATTAATATGTTTTCAGTAAAATTTAAATTGCTAATTTAGACAGTTTATATCTACAAAAGAACTCGATGTATAAATATATGGGTAGCTGATACCAAACAGTCATAATGCTGTGACTGATGTGAAGGACAATGTGTGCAGAATTCCTGATGCACCAGGATCTGATAAAACTTGAATTGCATCTATGAGCTGGAAAATCAGGAACTATGTTTGAATCTCATCCATTTTGAGTCTAGTCAAAACTGGAGTTGTTGACCGACTCAATTAGATTTATGAGGCTGGGCTGGTTGAGTTATTGACTTATCTTAGTGACGGGACTAGGGTCACTAAACAGCGAGTAACACCCAACCCAACAACAGGGCCGATGGGTAATGTGATACAGAAAGCATAGCCGCTTCTTATCAGTAACAACATGCTAGTAATAATCCTAAGAAATGTGCCAACAGTATAGGGAATCGACACTAAAGTTAATCTATTGAGTGGGTCTTGTCAGTGAGGTTTACTGAGATCAGATTGAGAGTTAAAGTTGTTCTAGTTTTGGCAAATGATTGTTAGAAGAAATATTCTTGTGTACTTACTTAGCTACAATGTAAAATATTTTTTTGGTGGTTAGACAGCAATGCAAAACAATTTTGGGTGGTTATTGGATTCTTGTGTAGTTAATCAATAGTATTGCTGTCTACTACATCCAGTGTGTACTTAACTGACATGAATTAGGAGGAAAGAAAAGGGGCAACAAGTAATACAAGTAACAATGTATTTCTGCAGAAATAGGTTGTTGTTTGTACTATCGGGGTTCGCCTCATGTAGGATTTTGATTTGGCCAATCAAGGGTGTAGTTGACTGTCTGGATTTGCAGCATGGAGAATGGAGCATGTATTCATCAGTTCTTTTGTCAAGTAGCAGCTGGTTTGTATTTTCAGTAATCATTTTCTTCTCCAAACAGAAGTTAGGAATATACTTTCATGCTTTCTTCTTTTTCCCATTTGGAGAGCAGAGAATGTGCCACATAGGTGAGGGGTTGAACCTTATTGGGCCAACCAGCCAGCTACCACCTTTATAACCCTGGTTGGACAGCCAGAGACCTGGCCTCTGAGTACAAATCAACCAACCCTGGTACATCATCAATTTGTCTGGTGTTCTATGTAATTGTAAAAATAGCTCGTAATGTTTTTATTCCGTTATTTCAGATTCATTTGCATAATGTTGTACTTGAAGTTTCTCCAGTGCTTGATACTGCCATTCTTGAAGAGAGATTTCATTTTAGCTGATCTATGTTCTTCGGCCATTCACTGACCCCAGACTCCAACTGTTGACCTTCTATTTTATCTTTTCAGGTCGAATTGATTGATTCATTGCCAGAAGCCTATCCAAAAGTGGGAGCGTGGATAGAGAATGTGATCATGGATGAAGGGAACGCGACAATCCTTACTCTCTTTGTTTGCCTCTTGACGGTTCTCTACCTACGTGATAGGCAAAGAAGGCATGCAGCTGCTGTCCCTGCAGACGTGCCCCTCCCAATCCAACCCAATGAGATCGATGCACCCGGTCCCAATTAGTTATAACAATGGTGGTTCTCCTCACTGTTGAAGGTTGTAATCAGGAATTTTTCAGGATCCCGTAGTATACAAATTTCCCAATGATTGTCCTGTGATCAAAACTTCAGGGAAAAAAAAAGAAAAGAAGAGATCCCCAGGGATGAAGGAGAAGGTCCAGCACCTGAGAGAATACGAGTGATGATTTAGAGGGGAAAATAGTCCTACAAATGGGAGGAATTGTCAATATATAATTCATGTGGTTCGATCAAAGGACCTGAGTTATTATTATCAACAAAGAAAAAAGGAAAAAATCAGAGGACTTAAGAGTTTTTCTCCAAGGGAAATGTGTAGAAGCCTTAATTTTTAACCTCATTATCTTCTTTAAATTCTTCTCGTCAGTTAGATTGTAAAATGTGGTACAAAGGATTTGCTGGTGGACCATGTTGCCCCTTCCAGACTCTGTTGTAGTGGGAGCCTCTAGTGCTGGGTTGTTCTCTCTTTGTGGCTCATGTACCGTGATCAGACGTCAGTAAAAAATTAGGGTTCTAATTCAAACATAAAGTACAGACCTGCCTTACATAACACATTTTTCCCATTCTCAATAGGTCAGAGTTGCTCAAAAGGTTTGTGTCCTTTTAATGTTTCTTCTTTGTTTTAATTCTGAACAGCAGGGGATTTATTTGTTGGTAAAAAGTTGTGGTTCTTTCACCAAAAAAAAAAAAGTTGTGTTCATCTAATTCCTTTTCCCACTCAAATCTCTATACAAACTATACAATTTTTTGTGGGATTGATTTTTATAGCCGAGAAATCTTCCACTCAATGGAGAATAAGTATAGCGAAGAAACATCTAATCCTGGTTAGCAAACAAAGGGAAATTTTTAAATTGAACACAAAGCGCAATAGCTGCAGAGTCAGATTCAATTCATAATTTGGATAGCCCCAAATTTACTCTTAGATACAAACTGAATTGCATCTCTCATATGATCTCTGAAAATTCCACCAATTCCAACTCTGTCGAAATTGCCCAATGAAAGCTTGCACCGTTGTAACTTCGCTAGAGCAGGATCATTGTAACATGGCCGGAACATGATCATTGTAACGTGAACGGAGTAGGACGAGTGGGAATAGCGAAGCCCAATTTTCTTGAGCAAGAGAGATCTATTGCCATAACAATGGAGTCCATCAGAGTAGGCTTGACTCTTTCAAATGCCACAAAAACATTTTGATAATCATATCCAGTCTTTGTCTTCCTTCATATCACCTAACAACTCTTTGATTTAAAAAAAAAAAAAAAAAAGATCCGACCTGCCGGATTCGAACCAGCGACCTAAGGATTATTCTGTTTTACAACTACAGTCCTCCGCTCTACCAACTGAGCTAAGGTCGGATTGTTTATAAAACATCCGCCTTTATTAATTATTATATGTATTATAAATGTGACATGAACATTGGCCATCTTCTTTTTATCTAAAAAAGAGGAAAAATGAGGCATTGGATCCGGATTTTCATTTGGATGGCTGATTCTAAGGTACAATGAGATCTTGCTCCACTTGGACATCCTATATCCTACATGTGTATCTTATTTATGTTTGCTAATAAAATGAGCAATATCATTCAACTCATTCCACTCTTTGTATACTCTCTTATGTAGAAATGCAACTCTAAAACGATGCAGAAGATAATAAAAAAATAGAACAAATAATGCACACAGATTTACGAGGTTCGACAAGGTTGCCTACGTCCTCGGTGAGATGAGATCCTGCTTCACTATCAATGGAGAATAGGGTTATAGCGCTCGTCCTCACACCTCTCAGTATTACTTGCATTACAGAGAAAGAAACCCTTGCTACAAATATATAACGAAAAACCCTAATCCAAAAAGTACACAATTGCCCTGGATTAAACTGTGACGGAATACAAGACATTGTACACCAACATCTTAATGATTTAGAAATTTAGCATGGTGTTTTTTCTTTTTTTATGGTCGAATTCCAATGGTGAAGCACAGTGCAACTAAAGATAGTGATGGTTATGGGTAATCATAGGATAGTTCTTACTTGATTTTAAACGCAAGGGATCAATCCTAGAACCAGTCTCATTAATTATACGGTTTCAAAATTAAGATCCAATCTCGTTTAATAATGGGAAAGTCTCGTATTAGTTTCTTGATGGTTCTAGCTAAACATCCTTTTTTTTTTTTGGTAGAAGAAAGATATTTATAGTAAATGAGTAACAACTCTAGAAGAAGCTCTAGAAGAAACATAGCGATGTGGAAAGGATCCATTACAATCATCCAAAAGGATGGGCGAAATAAAAGCAGGGGAAGAGGTCTCCCAAACAACCAAACCAGTCCAATTACAACCAAAATTAGCTAGTGAATCTGCGATCAAATTTCCTTGCGATAACAATTCTGAAACACCATAATGGGGAAACAAGAAACAAGGTGAAGACAATCCTCTATAATTTGACTAATTCACCAAGGAATGTTGGTTGAGTGATGCTCAAGAAGATTGAACACCATTAAGTTATCACTCTCCACAATGATAGTATGAAAACCCCAATTAGCAGCAGGAGAAAGGACTTGATGAACTACCAAAGCTTTAGCAACGAAAGCACAAGAAAATTTACAGTACTAGCAAACCCCAAAAGAAGAACACCTTTATCCCTTGGAATTCCACCAAAGCCAGCAACTCTAGGATACCCAAGGGAGGAGCCATCCACTTTTTTTTTTTTTGGTAGGACGAGCCATCCACTTTAAACTTCATAAAACCCAAACATTCAAAAAATCCAAAATTTTAAGGTCAACAAATCACTTCCCCAGTTGAAGATACTTCTGACTTCACAAAAAAATTTGGGTTGGTTGCAAGGACATTAGGACTACGTACAAAGTCATTCCAAGTTCCAATCTAGTTTTAGCCTATTTGAGTTTTTCTTTTCTTCCCTAATGGATGTCTATTTCAAATATGAAAAAAGAAAGTTCTTATCTACTGCTGCCATTATTTCTACTTGTTACTGTCGAAAATCCGTATGAGCCGACTCTGCACAACCACAAAAGGTAGAGGCCCGGAGGTATCTCCGGGATTAGTCCTCCGATGCCCAAGTTAGTGATCGGCAGAACAGTGTTTTTATAGGAGTAATGGTGGGTGTCGGCATACCTCCTCTAGGTTCATTTTCGGTTCCCTCTTATAGGGTTTCTCGGCCTAGGGTTTCGGGAACCCCTCCTTGGGAATCTTCTCCTCACGTGGTAAGAAGCCTTGCGGCCTCTATCGGATGGGAGACACGTGTCCCTCCCTCGGATGCCACGTGCCCTCGCTTTATTGGGTGACAAATTCTGTTATATCAACAGCCCCCTTACTTTCACTAGGAGACTCTTTAGTGGGAGTAACTACCTAATTTCTCTTTCGAGTGCCCCTTCAACTTCGGCTTCGGCGTTCGTTTTGAAAACAAGATCTTCGGTCAGGTCTGCTCGGCCTTAGCCTGAGTCACCTACCGATGTTCTAACCTTCGATCAGGTCCACTCGGCCTTGGCTTGAGTCCCCTACAGAGATTGTGACATTCGGTCAGGTCCACTCGGCCTTGGCCTTAGTCCCCTACCGAGGTTGTGACATTCGATCAGACCCACTTAGCCTTGACCTGAGTCCCTTACCGAGGTTATGACCTTCGGTCAGATCCACTCAGCCTTGGCCTGAGTCTCCTACCAAGATTGTGACCTTCGGTCCGATCCACTTGGCCTTGGGTTGAGTCCTCTACCGAGGTTGTGTCCTTTGGTCGGGTCCACTCGACCTTGGCCTGAGTCCCCTACCAAGATGGTGACCTTCGGTCAGGTCCACTCAGCCTTGGCCTGAGTCCCCTACCGACGTTGTGACCTTCGGTCAGGTTTGCTCGACCTTTGCCTGAGTTTCCTACAGAGGTTGACCTTTGGTCAGGACTGCCCAGCCTTTACCTGAGCCCCCAACTGAGGTTGTGACCTTCGGTCAGGTCCACTCGGCCTTGGCCTGGGTCCCCTACTAAGGTTGTGACCTTAAGTCAGTTCTGCTCGGCCTTGGCCTGAGCTTCCTATAGAGGTTGACCTTTGGTCAGGACTGCCCGACCTTTACCTGAGCCCCCAATCGAGGTTGTGACCTTCGGTCAGGTCTGCTTGGCCTTGACCTGAGCTTCCTACAGAGGTTGACCTTTGGTCAGGACTACCTGGCCTTTGCTTGAGCCCCCAACCGAGGTTGTGACCTTCGGCCAGGTCTGCTTGAATCCATGCATGGCGATACGCTCGTACGCTTTGCTCGAGTGTACTTTGGGAACCCCCGTCAATGACATGTACTGCATTTAATGAGGTTGGAGAGACATATCGATGCACTATTGCTTACAAATAGTATCACTTTCTCTCATTTTGTCATCTTCTACTCATTTCTTTGACCCTTCATCCTTCGTCCTTAACTTTCCTCTAATCTTTGGTTCGGCCAATCATTTAGAAGTAAGTTATGTCTAGCTCTTAGGTAGTGGCCCCTCGTCATCCGAGAGCACGGTTTCTAGGCATCGGAGTCCGGGTCAAGTCCAAGGGATGTCCTCGGACTCGTCCTCCACATCCACATCTTTGGATGTCTCCTCGTCCTCTACCGCTAGTGACATGAGTGGTGGAGGTATTAAGGAGGGGCATCTCAACTCCAGGGCCTAGGCAAACGAGTCCCTGGAGGTCGAAGCCAAGTTTCAACCTTGACCGAGGGGGAGCTAATGGAGCTCCGCGCTTTATGTAGTATCCCGGACGAGTTCGTCCTTCTGATATCGAGGCCTAAAAATAGAGCAAGCTACCAAAATCCTAAAGAGCTTCGCTTCTATTGGGATGCCTTCAAGGCCAGGCTTCGGCTTCCCCTATACCTTTTCTTCAGCTAGGTGTTTCAGCACTATGGCACCTCTCCAGCCCAGTTGACCCCGAACGGGTGATGACAAGTCCTCAGTTTCATCGTCTTCTTCTCTCGGATGGGGAGACCTCTCTCCCCTCCTCTCTTCCTCAAATGTATGTCTCTCGGTTCTAGTAAGGGGGACTCGGTTCCTCCCTTCCTCTCTTCCTCCGATTTTTGAACCGATACCCAACCTCGATTTATGGTTGAAAGTTGAAGTTCTTTTTTGTGAGGGTGTCCGAAGGGTTCCCCTTCAGTAATATTTGGGACATCCCAGACCTGAAGGACGGGAACTCTACACCTACCCTCTTTGGGACAGATGCAAAGTCACTGTCGATGGCCAAGGATAAGGCCCTCCGTCAGCCTGTCGAGCCCAGTAGCCTCCAGTCAGATGCCTTCCTGTTCCTATTCGGGGCTTAGCCCTGGTGAGTCTTAGGTTTGCACATGTTTTTGCTTTGGATTTAGCATTCTCATACTGATCTTGACCCTCTTTGTTACAGTGTAAATTTTGAGAGCAGAAGCCAGAGTTACCGCGGTCGAGAGACAGGACCAGCTGAAGGAGGCCAGGGCCTTAGACGCCCAACAGAGGCAGCTGAAGAAAGGCAAGAAAAGAGTGGCTCCGACTTCCAATGCCCTCCTAAGGAAGAAGCCTAGATCCAAAGACCCTACCACCGAGGCTGTTCAGGCGTTGGAGGCCCCAAGCCGCGACCAATCCCTCCGAGAGCCTCCTCCCCTGGTGCTGACTTCTGAAGCCAAAGGCAGTCATTCTCAGGTCGAAGTTGGGTTTGTCCCTCAGTGGTCCATCAAGGAGGGCGAAACACTTTCCATTGGGCGGGTTACCCGAGAGCTCGTCTAGAAGGGGAGCCTGCCAGGAGATGCGGCCGAGGCCCAAAGCCAAGGGACCAAGGCCATGATCACAAGCACTTGCGTGTTTATAGCAGTGGTAATCTTCGGCCTTCGGCCTTTAGTAGTTTTTCTCTTTTTTTTTTTCATTTTTTTTCTAACTATTGATCTCTTTCAGGCTCAGAACCAAGTTAGCCAACTGAGCATCCGGGCCAAAGCCCTAGCGAGGGACCTCGAGGTGTCCGAACGTAAAAAGTCAGCACTTGACAAGGAACGCACAATCGTCCTCAAGAAAGTGGAGCATCTGGAGGCCAACCTCCTCTATGCATAGCAGGAGATCGATCAAAAGCTCAAGGAATTGGAGGTGCAGATGGTCACGAAGCTGAGGAGGCAGAAGCCCAAGCCGTCGAGAGCTACAAGTCCTTTGAGGACTTTCGAGAGGTGGTAAAGTGCGCGATCACCCCTGGATTCATCATGGACGCCACCGATGTTCGAGACTGGGTCCTTGAACATCATCTCGAGGTATCATTCAAGGGGAGTGGCCTCATCTTTGAGGGGACGCCGATGCAGCTCCTGCTACCACCAAGGTCGCAGATGGAGAGGATAGCGGCAGTGAGGGAGAGGGGGTCTAGGTTTCTTGTGAGGTCCTTCTTACTTCTGGGAGAGGAGACTCCGATGTAGACCCTGTCGACCATGCCGGGGACCTAGCCATCCCTCCTGCAGACGCTCCATGAGGCTTCTCTTTGTAACTTAGACTTTTTTTTGTAATTTTGGCCTTCGAGCATCTTCATGTAATTTTGGCCTTCGGGCATCTTAATGTAATTCTAACCTCCGGGCGTCTTCATATAATTTTCGCCTTCTGGCATCTTCATGTAATTCTGGCCTTCAGGCATCTCTATGAACGAAATGCTTTTTGTTCAGATTTGTCTCATCGATTCACCTTTTGCCCTTTTTTTTTTTTGCAATCCCAAAGACCGATTATGAATCTGAAGGTATTTTTCAGATCTTCGGCCTACAAGTGGGGTATGAAGGTTGAAGCTCTCATTCAAGTGGTGGGAGCCCTTTATCACAAGGTTTGGTCCTGTTGAGGCATTGGTTCGACGGTGGGGGAATAAAGGCCAAGGCTCCCTCGCACCTCGGGTTGTCTTCATTCAGCCCCCGTCACAGGTGCTTCCTTCGTAACCCCTACCTATTGTTGGCTCTCAACTAAGGTCCTATCTAAGGTTTCTGGTCAAGTCTGCTCTGCCTTGGCCTAAGCTCCCAACCAAGGAAGTGCCTTATATTAGCAACTATTAGGAAGCGACTGCCGTAACCCAGCTCACATATTTATGAAATGAAAATCCTTCAGAGTGTTTGTGATGGAGAGTTACAACTTGGAAGTGCTTAGGGAAAAAAATTACGAAATGTAAATGTAAATGTGCATGCTACTTCACTACTGATAGAATTTCCTCAAGTTCTTCGAGTTCCGTGATCGGGGTACCTTTTCTCTCCCCGTAGTCTCTAGGTGATAGGACCCTGGTCGTATTATCCTCAAGACTCTGTAAGAACCTTCCCACTTTGGAGCTAACTTTCCTTGATGCCTCGGGTCTGATATCTCTACCCTTCTGAAGATGAGGTCACCCATTCTGAACTCATTCCTTTGGACTTTGGAGTTGTAATGCCTTGCAACCTTTTGTTGGTAGGCGGCAATCCTTTCTTGCGAGGTGTCTCTGACTTCAGTCAAGAGGTCTAAATTAGCTCAGAGTCCTTTATTGTTTTCTTCTTCATTGTAATACTGGATCCAATGGGTTACGGCTCCTACCTCCACCAAGAGTATAGCTTCGGTGTCGTAGGTTAAAATGAAGAGTGTTTCTCCGGTGGCTGATCTCTCAGTCGTGCGGTAAGCCGAAAGGATGTTGTACAACTCTTCTGCCTATGACCCTTTGGCATCATCCAATCTCTTCTTTATTCCTTGGAGCAGGGTATGATTGGTTACCTCTGTCAGTCCGTTGGTTGATGGGTAACCGACAGATATTTTCCTATGGTCGATGCCAAGGGTATCACAAAACAAGCCAAAAGTTAAGGTGACGAACTGAGTTCCATTGTCCGTTACCACCACCTAAGGGATTCCGAATCGATAGACTATTGCCCTCTCGAAGAAGTCCCTTACATTCTTTTCAGATATCGTAGCCAGTGCTTCAGCTTTTACCCATTTTGTGAAGTAATCTACCGCCACCACTATAAATTTTCTTTGCCTCGTGGCCAGGGGGAATAGGCCCAGGATGTCCATTTTCCACATGGCAAATGGTACCGGGCTTGATAGGGAGGAAAGCTCAGTAGAGTGCTACCGTGGGACGGGGGCGAACATTTGACACTTAACGCACTTCTTGATGAATGACTCTACGTCCTTCCTCATGGTCGGCCAGAACAGGCCCTGCCTCATCACTTTATGGGTTAAGGCCCGGGCTCCCAAGTGTTGGCCGCATATCCTTTCATGTACTTCTCGGAGTACGTACTCATCATCGACAGGGTTCAGGCACTTGAGGTACGGTGTGGTGAACCCTATTTTGTATAGCGTCTCGTCCTTCAATAGAAAGTGTGCGGACCGCATTCGTACCTTCCTTGCCTCGTCCCTGTCCTTGGGGAGTGTTCCTTCCTTCAGGTATTCGATTATGGCATCCATCCAGCTAGGGCCGTGCTCACCAACGGATAATACCTCATAAGGCTCTTCGGTACTTAGTTGGGGTAATACTTCAAAATACACCGATCGTCCAAGGGCTGTGAAGTCAAAGGTGGCCAATTGTGACAGCACGTCTACGCTGGCATTCTCTGCCCACGGCACATGCTTTACCTCAAACTCCTTGAAGGTTGTTGCTTTCTCTCGCATTGTCTTTAAGTACTTGGCCATTCTCTGTTCCTTAGCTTTATAGTCCCCATTCACCTATCACACCATGAGCTATAAGCTATTGTGCACTACTAACTCTTGTACCATCAGGGCCCGCGTCAGGTTTATTCTGGGTATTAGGGCTTTGTACTCAACTTCATTGTTGAAGGCATCGAAGTTGAACTGTATTGCACACTCGATTTTGAATCCTTCAGGGCTAACAAGTATGATCCCAGCACCGCTCCCGGCACTATTGGATGCACCATCCACATACAATGTCCAAGTCCTTTCTGCCTGAGACTCAACAGACTCCTGGGGTTCATCTGTTAGCGTTGTCTCGGCTATGAAGTCCGCTAGAGCCTATGCTTTTATTATGGTTCTTGGCTTGTATTGGATGTCGAATTCTCCTAATTCTATGGCCCAGTTTACTATTCGGCCAGACATATCCGACCTCTGTAGTATCTTCTTCAGAGGTTGGTCTGTGAGCACACACACCGTATGTGACTGAAAATAGGGCCTCAGCTTTCTTGCCGCTATCACCAGGGCGTATGTTACTTTCTCCACCTTCCTGTATCTCGTTTCTGCATCCAAAAGGGTTCGACTAACGTAATATATTGGTCATTGTTGTCTTCCTTCTTCCTTTATCAGTACCGCGCTCACTGCTATTGCCGATACAACTAGGTATAACTGTAAGTTATCCCCCGTATTTGGCTTCGTCAGTAGTGGGGGCGTCGCTAGGTACTCTTTCAATAGTTCGAAGTACTTTTTGCACTCTTTTGTGGCCTCAAACTTTTTTGACCCTTTCAAGGTTTTGAAGAAAGGAAGGTGCTTATCAGCTAACATAGACATGAACCGTCCTAGGGCGGCAACTCTACCTGTGAGCTCTTGGACTTGCTGCACATTATGTGGTTACCTCATATCTCGAATAGCCTGTATCTTTACCAAATTGGCTTCGATTCTCCTCTTCGAAACGACGAAGTTGAGGAACTTTTCTGATGCTACTCCGAACGTGCACTTTGTTGGATTCAGCTTCATGCCATATTGCCTTAATACTTGGAATGCCTTTTCTAGGTCTCGAATATGGTGTTCCGCTTTCAGGCTTTTCACTAGCATGTCATCCACGTACACCTCCATAGTCTTGCCGATCATCCCCTTAAAGATCTTGTTCACTAACCTTTGATAAGTGGCCCCCACATTTTTTAGTCCGAAGGGCATTACGTCGTAGTAGTAAAGTCCTCCCTTGGTCACGTAGGATGTCTTCGGGACATCTTCCTTACACATCTTGATCTAATTGAATCCCGAATACGCGTCCATGAAGCTCAGCGCCTCATAACCTGAAGTGGCATCGATGAGAAGGTCTATCTTTGGTAAGGAGTAGCTGTCTTTTGGGCATGCCTTGTTTAAATCCGTGAAGTCGATGCAGATCCTCCAATTCCCGTTTGCCTTTGGGACCATATCCACGTTGGATATCTATTCAGGGTATTAGATTTCGAGGATGAACTTTGCTCCTAGTAACTTCT
Organism: Macadamia integrifolia; assembly: GCF_013358625.1. NCBI lineage: Eukaryota > Viridiplantae > Streptophyta > Magnoliopsida > Proteales > Proteaceae > Macadamia > Macadamia integrifolia. The sequence continues at coordinate 4,868,016 of NC_056564.1, read as the reverse complement.
CTAACTCCTCATCTATCTTCTACTGCCTCTCAGGGGCAAAGGTCCTCTTCTTCTGTTATACCAGCTTTTTAGTCGGGTCGATACTCAGAAGATGCTTTATTGCTTCTCGGTCTATCCTAGGCATGTCTGAGGCTGACCAGGCAAAGATGTCAGAATTGGCTTGAAGGAATGAGATGAGTTTTTCCTATTGTTGTCTTGGCATTATAGCCCCTACTTGGAATTGGCGAGTACTATCCCCTTCTTTGGCTTCAACTTGTATCAGCTCCTCTGTCAGTTCTCCCCTCTGATAATTTGTATCATCACGTAAATCTTCTATCAGGAGTGCTTCACCTGCCTTTCCCTTTCCCCATAAGGTGGTGGCATAGCACTTTCGAGATGCCTCTTGATCAACTCGACACTCCCCAACCCCATTCTTAGTTGAGAACTTCATCTTGAGGTGTGGTGTGGAGACGACAGCTTTTAATAAGTTTAAGCCGACTCTCCCTAGTATGGCGTTGTACGCTAAAGTGATGTCTACTACTAGGAAGTTGATCATAACTGTTACCTGACGGTCTCCAGCGTCTGCCCTTATCGACAGCTCAACCGACCCTTCTACTTTAACCGGGGTGTCCAAGAACCCTTGCAACGGGTGTTCGACCTTATTCAGTTTTCTTTTATCTAGACCCATC
>NC_056564.1:4821922-4867248 GCF_013358625.1 Macadamia integrifolia | reverse complement strand
AAGGTTTAAAGTATCGGTATCGGTCGTCGTATCGGTCAGCCAAAATTAAGATACGTATCGGAGGGAATGGAGATACGCTAAGATACGCTAAAGATACGCACATAAATGGATAGGAAACACTTTTTTATACACATTTGCATAAAAAAATAGTTAAAAAAAGTTATATATAACATGTATTATGCATAAACAGTAAATTGAGAGTATCGCAAAGAATCCAAGGTTTGTAATTGTCCCATAAATTAAAATCCTTGTTCCCAACCTTGATTTCCACTTTAGTTAGAGAGAAAAATGGTTGGCAGCAACTTTGGAACAAAAACACCTCAAAAAATTATGTTTTTCTAAAAAATTACCCATTTTGGTCATTTTATGACCGTATCGGTACTTATCGGTGTGTATCGGTCGATACATACCGATACGCACCGATACGTATCGATACGTACCGATACATACCGAAACGTACATTTCACTTCAATTTTGAATTTTTCATAGAGTATCGGTACGTATCGATGAGTATCGGTGCGTATCGGTGGTGTATCGGTGCGTATCAGTGTGTATCGTAGGATACGTATCGATACATAAGGGTTTTAAAATTTTCATGATACGTATCGATATGTATCGTGCCGATGCCTACTGATACGGATACGTATCGGCCGATACGACACGATACGCACCGATACTTAAAACCATGGCTGCAACACTAGAAATTTAATGCCCTAGGACAGGCAAGGAATGGCTAGTGCACTTGGGCATTGGGGAATGTTGCAAGAAGAGCTGAGAAATATTTTTTTGTAATTTCTTTTTCTCCCCTTCTTTCCCGTCTCCGGCTCCCACTCCTCCTCCCCCTCTCTTTCAGTCCCTTTCGTTTTCCTTCTCTCCTCCCTACTGGCTTCAACAGGGAATTCAAATCCTAGCGTACCTTCGCACAGAGGCAAAATATATTATTATGTAATTAGTGGAGAAAAACATGTAGAATTCTCGCAACGATCCACTGCTGGGAGTGATAACAAAGCGGTCAAGGAGGGAACGAGATCTAAAGAAAGAGAAAGAGAATCAGGCACGATTATGGTCTAGGAATATTCTGAGTTCACCTGGGCAATGGTGGGCTGATGGGGTTTCTCTAGATTTAGAGCTGATGGGCAGGATTCCGGTTAACAATAGAACTCTAAAATTTCAGACAAAGTTAAATTATGCAATCCCAAAAACAGATGTTAACATAACAGTTGTGGCTGCAACTAAAATATTAGTGGGCTAGTTGGATTAATTGCAAGTTCAGTTCACATTGGCCGACTTCCCGTATTTTATACTGGACATAGCAAACTCTAGAACCATAAATTTACCCAAAAAGAACCATTGCGGTGCTGGTGAAAGAACCATTAACTGACTTCCCCTGTTTTATCTGGGTAGTTGTATATCTTTCAGCTCTTTCCAACATTGCTACTGGTATGCTGGTAAAAGAATGAAATAGGAAAAGGAAAGATATCTCGAGAGGACGGATCAGAATATGTGAAAAAAAAATAAGTTTTTTCATAGTGGAGTCGGATTTTCTCACAACGGGGGTGGGCATGGTAAGTTGCCGATGATTACACCATCTTCTCTGGCTGGGGTGGGCAATGAGTCTTCCCTCTTTTGTTTTGTTTTAATGGGAGGGCATATAAGTAAGTTCATGTCTATATAAGGGCATTTCTAATATTAAATGGTATAATATTAGGTGACATCACCAATTAATAGTTCCAATTTCATGGTGACCAACAGATATGATCCAATTGTAAGAATCTTAGAAAAATCAGGGGAGGAGGCGTAATTCGTTCAAACCCTTGGATCCATGTGTGATTTTGACAAAGTACAAGGGAAAGGGACATAATTTTCCCTTAAAAAAATGAAATTTGAACATAATGACAGTACTAGGAATGGGTCTTGTGAGTTGAAAAGTCCACTTTTATATTTTCCTTTTTAAAGAGTTGAATCCATTATTCAATACCTACCCTTAAGGGTCATGTACCCACTCTCACTTGTCTCATGTCCCACCATGGATTTAGGGGACTATATCGGTTTTGGTATCGGTATTGATATCAATTGATACTGATTCAATATTAATCCGGATTGGATTTGATCAGTGAGTATTGACAAGTTTTTCCTTTACTATTTTTAAAAAGTATTAAATTTTTAGTATTTTACCCTCGAAATGATACGGATAATAGATCCAGATCAATTAGGGATCAGAGATCAATCTCAACCTTACTGATCGGAGATCGATCTTAGCCAATTCCTATCTGATACAATTAATATAACCAATACCTGGAACCATGGGTCTCACCTCTCAGAAATTTCAGAAGCCAATTAGGTATCCAAAGATAGTGGTGCTTTCCTTGAGCACGCCTTCTCACAGGCAGTCCTCAGTCTCCCTCTACCCAAATTTTAAAAGCTTAAATTGCTTTTTGTCAGCTTTGCTTTTGTGTCCTTCTGATTACCTATTACCTTTTCCTCTTACACGGTATTAACCGCTCCGTACTATTCTCTAATTAGCAGTCATTGCTTGCTTTGGATCCTTTCTATTATAAGGGGAGAATGGTGGAGTTGATTACTCCAAGTCCTAAGTCCAACGACCTCAATATTTGATTCTTGCTTAGTTTTTTTTATGAAAGCCAAAGCCTGCGGAAATGGCTTGGGAATTGGGATGATCTAGTGGTGTCATTTAGGGATTTGATTTTTCTACGGCCTGGCAAGGTGTACAATACACATCTGGTGACTGTGAGTCATGGATTTAGTTCTTGGTATTGGTATCGGTATCCTGATACTGATTTGGATTGGATCGGTGGATATCGATCACTTTTGCCCTTTTTTTTTTAGGAAAAGTATTTTTTTTTTTACTATTTTACCCTTGAAACGATACGGATAATCAATCCAAATCGGTCAAGGATCAGGGATCAGGCTCATCTGATATCGATATGATACAATCGATACAGCTAATACGATACTAATACTTGAAACCATGTTGTGAGTACTTGAGCACACATCCAAACACAGAGGGGGCATCCCAAGTGTATATTCTTTTGCAATTCTCTCTGTGCAAGCAACATTAGCTGTACATTTTCAAAATCTAACTGTTGTATAAGTTTAAGGCATTTGAGGAGTTAAAATATGACACTTAAGAATACGGCAAGTACTAGATCCACCTGGGAGATTGGTGAGATGTTCCTACCAAGAATAGGGGAAGTATCAGGGGATTTGAAAGATCAGTGAGGATATGCAAACTTTAGTCCCTAATTGCTTAGGAAAATATTAACCTCTAATCTCCTTAATATAACACAACGCATTTTAAAACCTTGAGGCTCATAGTTAAAAAAGACAATATTGTACAAGATTAATGTAGTCGGAGCATTACATAAAATGGATTTAAATTTCAAAAACCTTCTACAACTGTTAGATTTTGAAAACGTACAAGTAATGTAACAAGTGTCGTGTGCATAAAAAAAATGGCACAAAAATTACACAATTAAGAATTGAGACACAGACTGTGTCTTGCCCAAACTATTTTTATTGGTTTATCATTTTGGTTTCCATTTTGGATGGTCCGATTCAATTTCGGTCTCCATCAAATTGATGTCAAAACGACGGCGGTTTGATTCGATTTTCTCAATAAAATTTTAATCCACCCAACCGGTTGGGCTGAAAATAGACACCCATTGGTCAATTAAACACTCAAAAGGTTGCAACAATTATAGAGAGCAGGAGAGACATCACATGCACGTCTGAGACTGAAACTGCATTATTTACTGTACGACTGTACGAGTGGTAATGTGTAAATAGGACAAAAATGAAGGGTAAAATTATAATAAAATAAAATAAAGTTCGAGATAAGGGAAATTTTCTTTATAAAACTTGGTATCATAAGTCAAAGTGTTAGTTCATGATATCGAGATTGATATCCTTGATTACCTTACCAAAAAAAAAAAAGATTGATATCGATCATCACCAATATTGATATTGATATTGATACAGGTTGATCATGTTAGGCTGATTAAATGTTTTTGCGTCCAAAATTCTGATATTATTAAAAGAAAAAAAAAATTATCCTCTCATATTGTTGAATTATTGATCCAATATCAAGTTCGTATCAATATGAGATCGATACCAATATGATATTGACTCCTAAATCCACAAGTCAAAAAGGTTGATCTGGCCTAATCTTAGATGATGATTGACGTAAGATCTCTTGGCATGCATCAATGTATTGGCATCAATGAATTAATGCCAATTCAAATTGACACTGAGGTAGATTAATATGCCTAATGCAACCCCAAGACTTTGAAACTTTAGTGACATGGGGTTTTTGATATGTCACGCAATTTAGATATGGAGGAACCAATTCTTCTTGAGTTCTCACATATAAAAATGACATATATCACATGACCAACCAGACAAAGAATAAAAGATAACATTAAGGCGACTTTATCAATACTCATCTTATCTTATCATCTATTTTATTTTTTTAAGAAGAAGAAGGTGAAAGATTTTTTTTTTTTTTTTTCCACAATAGTGTACATACATGATTGTATTTTCAACCATTGAATGAGATCGAAGACCATGTACACGAAGGCTGGGGTGGAGAAGACTTTCAGTATTCTACATTAGCACACCAGCTCAGCTAGAGAGTGAAGTTATTATTACTAGGATAAATAGTCAAGCAAAATGAGGAATTCTAATTCCACATACACCCAAATATTCCTCCACAAAGAAATCAATTATGTGGATGGTGATATTTAGAAAGTTGAGTTTTTTATTGGAAAAAAGTCCTGTTATAATTGAAGTTGGTGAAGAAAAAATTGTTAATTTTACTTATATATATATATATATATACATACCATATGAAGTAAGTTCTACAAAACTTGGTGGCCTGAATTTTCAAACTCAGTTTTTTTTTTTTTTTCTGAAAAATCTTCTTAAAACGAGATTATTTTGAATACAATGGTGAAAATCCATAGATTATTCATAATTAAACTTACAAAATGCTTTCCAAACAATACATTTCCCAAAGTAATCACTAGTTGTAAACACAAGGTTACGAAACCTAGAAAAACTTATTCCAAGACAATTCTCATAATAGAAGGGAGATACAAACATGAAACATAAGAAACATATATCTCCTCTTCCTCTACCAAGGTCCTGAGAATTATACCAATCACACAAGCAATAAAGGGAAACCTAAATCAAAAAATAATATGACCATAATATCATAATGCTTTTGCATGTACTCCCATTGATACCCAGGCTAGTGCAAGAGCCAAACACGTTGTCTTTTAAAAAACCCTCTTCAAAAAATAAATTACAACTTCTCACTTCACCACCCCTTTTGTTTTATGGAATTCAATTCATCATTTTAACTACGACAAAATGCAACCACATACGTGGGGACATAATAATTTAGGGTTCTACAGTAGATCGAATCCATGAGAAAATACCAAATTCCGAGTATATCCTCCAATCAGGCCCAGACATGTCTTATTTATTCTAATTTTCCATTCTCTCTCTCTCTCTCTCTAGGAAAAAAAAAAAAAGGGAGAATCCCAAAATTCATCTTGCAACTATAAATGAGTTTCTTAATTGAATTAGACAGCTGAATGAATAAGAAATTCGCAGCTTACACTTGGAAGGAGGAGTTAGTAAGAGCCAGCTGGACCCGTTTCAAGATTAACAAGACAACGAGAGAGAGCGAGAGAGAGAGAGAGAGAGAGAGAGAGAGAGAGAGAGAGAGAGAGAGAGAGAGAGAGAGAGAGGAGAAGACGTTACTTATATTAACTGTTGATGTCTGAAACTCTGAATTGAGCTCAAACTCGAAAAGCAGGATTTGAGAGCTAAAAGAGAGTGAAATCCATGGGGGAGGCAGCCAACAACGGCAGTAACGGATCAGTAGCAGTAGCTCTAGCTGGTGGTGGAGAAGAAGAAAGTCAGTCGCAGACGACGGCGTCGGTGTCGTCACTGCACTTCGTGTTGGTGCATGGAATAGGGCACGGAGCATGGTGCTGGTACAAGATCAGGTGCCTTCTAGAGAGTTCCGGCCATAAGGTCTCCTGTCTTGATCTCAAGTCCGCCGGAATCGATCCTTCAGATGTCTCCTCCGTTCTCACCTTCGATGACTACAATCAGCCTCTCATCGACTTTCTTTCCGCCTTGCCTCTAAATGATCAAGTATGCAATCCTCTTTCTTCTCAGTTCCCTAATTTTTATTATTTACTTAATTGATCCCATCATATCAAGCTTCCTTCTTATGAAATTATAATTCTATGAAGCATGCATGATTATTTGTGGATATCAGTTGAAGCTTTAGTGTATACTTTGAATTAATACTAATTTTAAACAAAAAAAAAAAAAAATTTGAAAATTTTGGTTAATGGATGATGAGCAGGTGATACTGGTGGGGCACAGCGCCGGAGGTTTGAGCGTGAGTGACGCAATTCATAAGGTTGGGAAGAAAATCCATGTCGCCATCTACGTCGCTGCCACCATGTTGCGTTGTGGCTTCTCCACTGAGCTTGATCTCCTCCATGTATGTCACTCTCAACTTTTTTACTTTTCTCACTCTTCAAATTGTCTGTAATGAGCGGTGAGGTGCAGTAAATATTCGACGGTGAGAGCATCCAGGCACATACCTTTATCAATACAATGTCCTAAAGGGTTCCCAATCAGCTGACGTTCACTGCATCAATGCAATGATTGTAATCGATTTACATGCCTCTCTCTCTCTCATCAGAAGCCTCAGGCCATGCAATTTAGATTTTAGATCTCCAACCTTCGGATTAAGATCTTCATTCTTCTTTTATTTTTGATTGATATATAGGAAGACTAAGGCTAAGATTCCACAGATTTGTCTGTAAGTCCGTTGGATTGGAATCTGTCATGGGGCTCAGTCATTGACAACAACCAAAGTATGAATCCAAATACATATTATTTATACAAATATCAGCTCTGAGAAGGCGGACGGCTCTTACGGCCCAATTTGGACCCCTCCCGCTTTGGATTACCATCCCCACACCGTCCATGGGGTGTGGGGACCACCTTTGAGACCTCACTTGCTCAGACACACAACCAGAGCCAAAGCCACCGATGAGGCAAACATTCCTATTTCCGCCCAGACAGGAAGAGTTGAGGGGGGGGGGGGGGAGAGGTAAGTTGCCAAGTGCCAACCCAATTACCCAACGCCTTATTTTTTGGGTCAAACACTAATACTACGTATATTGCAAGTTTGACTTATTTCTTTGGCCAATTCCACTTATCCACGCAACCTAAGTCAAGACTTATTATTGAAGGGAGGAGTTGAATAATCGTCGGATCCCCAAGTGTTTACCTCATTCTGGGCTTTATGAGGTAGCCGGCCTATAGGCCCAATTCAATTGGGTTCATAAGCTCATGATTTATTAAGCATCTTACATTCTTCAAATATTCCCACTTGGGCATTGACCAAGAGGGATGCGTTGACCATTTTGCATCCTATTTGTCTGGGTGTAAGAGTGCACTTCCGGGTAAGAAAACTCATCCCCATTAGATATATAGGAAAAATTCTCTCGCATGCCACATGAGAATTCGTTCCCACATCCTCTTGCACAATCTCCACAAACATTGATACTCTTCGTCCTCAAGGGTCGGGCCGTATTCTGTTCACCAATCCGCCCTTGATAGACCAGCCGTTGCATATGCCAGCTACTCCTGCCTGTCTTGGGCGACAAGGACATATCACGAGGTAGAGACGCAGGGTTATACCATAGGGTGATATTCCGAGGTAGGCCTCAACACCCACCACCCTGACCGGGCCAGGAGATTTCTTCTGAAGGACTCTTTCATTTCACACTCTTGATCTGAACATAGGAGAGAAGCGGCTTTCTTCATGGATTTTGGCCTTGTAACGTAGTAAACATAATTGGGCGCTTACTGAAAGATACTATTTCCTGCACTGTGATCAACTTACTATTCAACTCAAATCATACATTCTTATGATTTCTGTGACGATGAAACAGGGTTGTCCAGATTTATCTGAGTACGGGGATGTATCTGAACTAGAGTTCGGATTGGGACCGGATCAGCCTCCCACCAGCGCCATTATTAAGAAAGAATTTCAGCGCCAGCTCATGTACAACTTGAGTCCTCTAGAGGTATAGTCCAAATCTTCCTCTTTCTGAGAAGAGATTACAAAGTTTTCGAGGGTTAAAAACCATTCGTTGAAATGTTGAATCCAAATAGGGTCCCAACACAATTTAGTCCCAGTTTGCTGGAGAAATTTTCAGTTCTCTTTCTGGCCCAGTTAAAAAAACCATGGTGCTAGAATTGATGGAGCTTCTACCTAAACCAGTGATTCAAGAGTTTCAACACTATAACAAATTTTTTTTGGTTGATATTTTGGGTTCAGGACTCAATCCTAGCATCAGCGTTATTGCGTCCAGCACCAGTCATCGCCATACAGCAGGCAAAGTTCAGCGAAGGACCAGAAGCAGACCAGGTGAAACGGGTATACATCAAGACGCTGCATGACCGAGTTCTTACGCTGAAGCAGCAAGATGAGATGATTAAAGGGTGGCCACCTTCCCGGGTGTTTGAACTGGAGACCGACCATAGCCCCAACTTTTCCACTCCCTTTGAACTCTTTAGCTGTCTGCTCAAAGCCTCTACGTCTACCCTTTCCAATTAGGAAGCTTGCGCACAGTGCTTTAAATAATTCATCTTCACAAATTTTTTAAGGGAAGAGCGGGGTGCGCCCTGCCTGTGCCATTCTCTCCACCTTTCCATCCCCTTTGGAAATGATCCTCATGTTCTTTGCATCCCAACCCTCCAATAGGTTGAACTACTAGTCCCAAGAAAGCTAGAAATATTCCCAACCCTATCCCTCATTTTAACCAATGAATTCCATGTTTATGCTTTTTTCAGTAAATAATTAAAGGGACTTTAAATGGCACCAATAAAGGTGTGGCACTCGTAATCCTTTTTTAATTGTCTTTTGATTTATTCCTATAAGTTCTTCAAATTGAAAAGTGACTTCTCATTATCTCATTATCAAATTTCGTCTTTACAGATTTTTTAATACACATGTGAAAATGTGACCTTGTTACATGAGGCATGTCACACAGATTTGTGACACTAGATTCCCCCTCCCCCTTTCAATGGAAATAATTTGTGGGGATTGACACTTAAGTTGCAACTTGCAACCACACCATGCCTGAAAATTTGTAATGTATATACAGAATTTGATTATATGAGTAGATAAAACCAACACCCCCCCCCCCCCCCTTTCTCTAAAACAAGAAAGGAAAACAAAAACCAATTGCCATGCAGATTTACCAGGGAAAAAAAAAACAGCCATACAGAAGCATAATAAATAATCCATTGGTAGTTGCCAATCTTCAATATCCCTCATTTTGGAAGGGAAACGTTTACTATTGAAACTTTCTACCAGAGCTGGCAGTCTCCAAACCTTCTTTTGAAGCATCAATATTCCGATTATCCAAGAGACCCTAATGTAGGCATATATAACTATAATGTTCATGCAGGGAAGAAATCTAACAATAAACAATTTCAGGCAAGTTATAGAGAAGCTAAGTTTATCCAAAGATGTATGAACTCACAGTACCTCGGATCTAAGAGGTGTCCTACGGTTATTGTCCTGTATCTGACTATTTTTTTTATTCCAAATCCAAACTAGAGATCCATAATCAGCACCATTCGGTAGACTTCATCCACCAAAGAGCTCATCGCCTTTACTCCTGAGAATCTTAATCCCAGCCAATCTAAACCTATACTTACCAAAAACCTTTTTGGTTGCCACATAGCTACTATTTGCCACAGCTTGCTTACATTTTCATATCTAAACTAGTGCACCGAATTTCAGAATTGAAACCCTGACCTAGCTAAAACCCAAATCTATACACCATTCTCTTGCAATTTCCTCTCAATCTGATCCCTAGTGTAAATGTCCAGCAATCCTAGTTAAATATGACTTTATTTTCCAATTTTTTGGTGGAAGAAACTCGAGGATTCATTTATCCATCACAGAGTTTGATTTCATCCATAGGCTTTGGCCAATAGGTTTTGGGAAGAGTTATTTTCACCCTTTGGCCAAATGGTCAACTGCAGAAACTAACCAGAGAACCAGATGATAAGAAAAAAATTGGGTGGGGATTCATCAGTTTGCTTTTGGGGATCATCTGCATCAAGCCGATGCGTGGGCACACATGCTTGCATTGTGCAAATGCATATTATGTGTCAAATATGAAATTTTCACATCTAAACATACGACGTGTCACATCAAGAAGAGTATGATGTCAGTGAAACAGATAAACATTGAATTACTGGTGGAATGTAAAGCGAAAAAAACAAAGGTTGCATTTTGTAGTGTAACTAGGGCGGAGCCAAGCCAAAACCCCATAAGGCCCAACCTGACCTTTAGCAGGGCTCTGCTGGGATTTGAAGCCCATGGTTGACCTCAGGTTTAGGAAATCCCAAACAAGGTCAGCCTGAGGTAGGAAAGTCCAGGGGGTTAGCATAGACGACTTGTATATACATTCTATATACACAATTATTTTTGGGGATAAACCAGGACAATTGACTGGGTATATTACAAATTATATAGATACCATTGTGTCTTTGAATCCGGGATGCTGTGGCTTCATGCAATACGACAGTATCAGATGTAACTCTAAGCACATCCTCAACAATCAAAGCAAATGTGCTTACCTGAAAAGGATAGTGAACCATTGCTTCAATACTTTATAACGGTTCTTTTTGTCCACACACATACGGTCAAAGATATCACCTGGCGGAACTAAAACAGATTCAAAGCACTTGGATTTGCATGCATCACTTAGTTGAAGAAAGTGGAGACCATGTATGCAATGTTCACTTAAACAGCCAAGCGCTGAAACTGGAGTGTGGTCCCGACGTTCTTCAACAAATGACAATGTGCACCAACTTTTATGGTTACAATGTATACTTTTTATCAGTTCTGTAATAAGAATAAGAGAAGTAATCTGCCTACCAAACTGGATGGAATAATTGAAATCCCAAAGGAATGAAGCCCAAGTGATGCCACAACCCCTAAATTAACATTGAAAGTGTACCCTGCACATATAGAAAGAGAAGAAAACGAGATGACTGCAATATGCAGAGTATGTATTCCAAAATGTAAGTAGACATATTGGTGAAGAGAGCTTGGACTGACCTTTCCAATTGTGTCTATTAGGTGTTATGACAATGTATCCTACTTAACAAGTGACAAATATTAGGCATCCTGAGAATAGAGACTGCAAACAACATGCTCCACAGGCAATGACACAAAGTAAAAGGACATTTTAGTGAAGAACAATTATTATTCACCTATATAGCAACAGCATGGTTAGATGATTTCTAGCCAACTCGACAAGAATTTACAGTTTTTTTTTCTTCGTCTTGCGGAGAGATGGGTTGGGGAGGGAAGGGTAGCAATAAGTCAGCCGAAAAATCCATGGGTTTGAGTTTCACTGATTTCCTTTTTCTTCCCTCTATTTATCTTTTTCATTCTACCTCCGTATTCCCTAGTTAGGTATCTCATATATTTAAAATGTCAGTCAAAGAAAATCTGAAACCAGCTGTCAGGTAGATCATTCCAGAGAGTTAGTAATAACATAGCAGCTCACACATTATGCACATTCAGGCTAGTCTACATGGATAGAAGTAAGGTGCTGGGATTTTGAGGATAAGGTGGGGTGCTACCTAGTATACAGCATCTTTTAATGATTTTTTTTTTTTTTTTAATTATTGTACTCTTTAATTTCTCATGTTATTGAAGGGGAGAGGCAAATCAATGTAATGGGAGGTAAATAAACTCAAACTTGTATCAGGTTAAGTGCTTGACAAGGAAAACTGAATCATAGATCAAGCAGAAAGGAAGGATACAATACCAATATGTCCATTCCAATCAATTTAAATTTTTTCTGCATTGTACTTCCATCCTGGACAAGTACAACATCTCCAATCTGTGAAGAACAAAAGTTTGAATTCAACAAATAGACCCAAAAAATAAAAGTAATGTGCTTATGTGCATGATTCTCCACCATAATCTAAAACACAGGGAAAGATGTTAAAAGCCCTCAAAGAACACCATGTTCTTGATATGTTAGTAAACTTTTAAAATAGACAGATGGCTTACGGTTCTTGACAGCACCATGATCTTGATGCCTTGGTCAAATGTGTGTGTTTTTTCAGCAGATCCACAGTGGGGGAATGATAGATGTTAATTGTCATCTGTAAATATCACAACAATTGGAAAACATTACGGGGCTCAGCACCCAAAGTTCAGCAACCCCCAACTCCAAATTAAGTCACTTCAGAACAGGGAAGGGGGGGGATCGAGTGATTGTATCATCCATCACAGAGTTCTAGATAAATGAAGCAAAATTCCACTGATGGCCTGGGAAAAGATCTATAGTTTGATATGTAATTATCAAATGATCTGATAAGGGGGATCCAAAACCATAGTACAGTACATCTTCCTGTCTCCATCAAGGTTTTAAAACTCGATCTCGCCAGCCATCTCATTATCCCAAAAAAAGGAGATCCGCCGAGATCTCGCCGAAACCTTGTATTTTTCGGAATGTCGACTCGCTGGTAGATCTCGGTGGGCATATGGCCTTTGTAGGCCCTGAAACTATGTATTTACCCTATTTTAGCCATTCTAAACACAATGGAAACATCAGATTTGCAAAAAACAAACTCAAAATGGTACTTTGACAATGTACCCTATATAAGTATGCGGCGAGTCTTCGAACACTTCATCTAGTATGATATATTCATCAATCCACCTTCCACAATCACCATTTTGACACAACTTAATCATTAGAATATATAAAAGCCATAATTTCTAATTCCTATTGCTGATTGATGAATCACATAGATTCAAGTAACAACTAAAAAGTAACAATGTAACATAACAAGTAACAAGTAACAAGTAACAACATAGCAAGTAAACATAAAGCCATAAATTACATAACATAGATATACTTACATAGTAAACAATTGGACATTGCATCCCCATCCTAGAAACCAAGACTCCTAGTACTGAAATGAGTGACAGGCCATATTGAGTCGAAAAAATGGGAGCTAGAGGAAAAAAAAGGCAAAACCAGCAAGAAATCTCCCCAGGTTGAGTCGAAACATGGCTTTAATAGCATAGTTTGGCCCAAAAATGGACCAAGATGAACCAAAATGGTTCGAGACGAGTTATTGGACCGAGATCTCAGCGAGATCTCGAAATCCCGCTCGAGATTTTGCAGTTTTTCTATCTCGCCTGTTTGAACAACTCGCCTTTTCAGAAAAATGAGATCTCAGCGAGATCTGGCCGAGTTCTTGAACCATGATCTCCACATACAAACAATATAGTTTCTGAAACAGGGTTACTTGTTCTGATATAAAATACATGAGCAAGGCACTCAAAGGGTTCCAAAAAGTTACCACCTCTACTGAGATCAAATAAATGATATTGTTCCGAAGCAACTGAAATTTGACGACTGCTTACACTATAAAATTTTCAAACTTATGCAACTCTGCTTCTACACTAATAACTAACACATACTGCAAAAGGGTGCATACAGAACTTACAGAAGAATATGTCCACATACCTCGGAGACATTGTCCAGAATAAACCTTTCCGTTTCTCCAAAAAGCAAGCTTGGCCTTACTTCTACCACAATTAACCACCCACTACAGAGAAACTATCAAATTGAAGAATTGTAAGCACATAATCAGAATAAGAGGTACCACAATAAGCATATCAACAACAGTGTGACACATGACTACATGGAAGTAGAAACAAATGTCGTATTGTTCATATCAGCCATGGAAGTACAAGATTAATGGAGAAAAATCAATAGGGCGTCTGATCATCCATCTGCATTCATATATGTCCACAATAAGCAAATCAACAACAGTTTGACACATGAATACATGGAAGTAGAAACAAATGTTGTATTGTTCATATCAGTCATGGATGTACAAGATTAATGGAGAAGAACCAATAGGGCGTCTGATCATCCATCTGCATTCATATATGTCCTACTATTGAAAATCTATATCGACAAGACTTTGGTTCAGACTTTCACAGCTCATTTTATAATTATGCCACAAATATGTACATACCATAGATATTATGATTCTCAAAGCCAGTTGGGATTTATCATCCACCAATAAAAGAAACGTGAAGCTACTTATTGAAGGAAGATTATACTACCAGTTGGGCATTATCACTACTAGGTTACTGCAATATAATGGAAGATTTTACCACCCACCCAAAAAAAAAAAAAAGTAAGGTCAATAGATTGTGTGTGGCTTAATCAACCTTGTATGGTGATAATTATAATGTTATTCTGAAGGGATTTTTCTCTTCATGTTTGTGACGCTCTAGCACTATCTAGAAAAGACTTGTATTCTCATTATTGATTATAATGGAAGTTTTGCATGGACTAGGTCCTGTGGTTTTACCCTTTCATCTTTGAAGGGTTTTCCACCTTAAAACGTGTGTTCTTTTTTGGTTTATTTATTTGATTTATCTGTATTATTAGCTTTGTGCATACTTGGTTGTTGTGTATCTCCATTAACTTGCTCACCGCCAAGGGATTCGGTTCAAGGTTTGGTGCAAACAAAACCAAAATCGATACCGATACCAATTCGGATTGGCCATATCAGTCCGATACTGAATCAAAACACCTGAAAAAAACCCAGATCCAATTAGTATTGGTATCGGTATCTGCAATGAATCCATCCCATATTGATTCCCAACAAGTGGTTAATAGAGAGATTAATGCAATCGTCTGTAACTGATGAAAAAAAAAAAAAGAGGTCAACCTTCACTGCAATGTGAGAAGCATCCGCGGGAAAAAAGGGGGTGAGGACAATGAAGCTAGAGAATTAACGTGAGAGAAGAAATATGAATAGATAATATTTCTAGATGCAGTAGTAGTTGGAACAGGATCCAGACTTTTTGCGTAGCCAGATAAAAGTGAAGAAAAACATTATGACTGTAACAATTACCCGTATTAGTGGTTGTTGTAAGATATATCTCGCGGCAATGCAGAGGAGAGAGAAAGGGAGAGAGAGAGAGAGAGAGATGCAATTTACAAACATCAATACATCACTTAAAAATGTAGTGAATTCGTTCAAGGTAACATGTGATATGAATTTTATCAGAAGATGAGGGGGGGAAGGAACTTAACAGAAAATGCACATAACACTAACCGAGCAGGTGTCAATCCAAAGTTGCGAGACAAACCTCAAAGTGATAGCAGATTGCACACTAATGCTTGATCCCTTATCGATTTCCTTTGTCTTCTGAACCCTAGCCTCCCAATAGACCGCCCAAGCTTGTCAGAAATCGAAGTTCGAATGGCATTCCTCGCCTTCCGGACACTGATCCGTTGCTACTGTTATCATCTTCCATTCTCCTTTCACTGAAACAATTCCCGTTTAGGATTAAAAAAAACACCTTCTTCTTTTTCTTCTCCGACTCTATGATCCGTTTCAAACTGAAAACCATTATTATCTTTCTGAAAACCCAAAGCTTCACCTTTACAAAATTAAATGAACTTAAATATCCATTTCGATTAACGACATACAGCGAGTAGAAGTTCTCCGTTTCTACTGCCTAGCCGAACTGAATTGAAGTCATTCGAAAGTGTTGAAAGAAAGATCGTAATCAATCCCAAGTAAGATCTCAGTTCTGCAGAACTTTAGTTTCGAATTACATCTAACTAACCCTAATTTTCGCGGGACAATGCCGGACCACGCCAACCGAACAGAAGGAACGCACTGAAACCCTAGATTTTTTTGAGTTCACTCACCACATAGCGGGACGAAATTTAGCTGCTACCGTTCCTGCTACCAGGACTCGCAACCAAATAAATGGAATCTTCAACGGTAAAATTATCAATATTTATAAATATAAACCCATAAGAAGGGTAAATATTCTATTTCATTGGTTGCTAGTCCGAGTAGCAAGAGCAAAAGAAATTCCCCGCACGCTGCACTCGATACCTATTCCCGAATCTAATATTTCAAATTTGCGCCAATGTAAACAATGGCGGCAAGTTTATGGGGTTTGGATCGGACAGAAATTATATTCCACAAGTTCTGCCCATTTTCGAAAAGCTTAGGACACCAAACCACATCAGGGGTAAATCAACCATTTTCAAACACTCTCTATAAGAACGGTTTCATACTCAATTCATTATTGTCTTGATGATCTCCAGACCATGATTAAGTATTAGTATCGTATCCGTTTAGTTCAATTCTCGATTCTTGATGAATCTAGATCGGTATCATTTTAGGGGTAAAATAGTAAACAAAATTATACTAAATAAAAAAAAATGCGGGGCAAAATGATCGATATACGATGATCTGATTGGTATCGATAGATTTTGATACTAATACCGATACCGTCCCCTAAATCCATGCTTTAGGGTGATAAAATTCAGTATCTACAGTTTATCTAAAATTTTAGGAATAGATTCAAAATCTTAATATAGGAAAATTCTAAGGTGGTCCCATAATTTGACATGTGGTTAAGATAGAATGCTCGCTATTTGTTCTGCAATGAAGATCTGCTTATCAACCTTCCATGTAATATTTTATCGATCTTACATGGCCACTTAGTTGGCTTCTTTTGAGTTTTTTTTTTTTTTTTTAAACCATCACCCAAATTTTTGTCACGTGAAAGATAATGTGGCAATTTTAATCTTATAGACATATGTAATGATGTGAATTATCTAAATTGTCCATAAATCAAATTTCATACTTCAACTCAAAAATATACTTGCATTTAAGGCCATGCCTTCCCACATATGTTCATGCATCCTCTCATCACTCCAAAAATTTCAAGGATAATCTTGTTTTTTTTCAATGCATTATTTGCACTTCGTAAACTCTACTTTGATTGAACTTTGACCTATGAGTAAGAGAATTAAGGTATATTTTTCCATGTGGTAGAGTTTGGTCGAGTTACACTAAGTCGTGACAAGTTGGTTGAGTTAGACCAATTTCGAGATTATTCAAATTGAAATTAATGGAGAATAATCTTGTCATATTCAAAGTTTTTAAACCTTGATGCCAACCGATTTACATATATATACTTCAAATTTTCTCCATAATTCCAGGTCAAAAAGGGATCAATAAGAACCAAATACCAACTCAACACAAACATACACTCAATGTAGAAATGGATTACTAGTTTAGAATCCACCGCACATGTTACGATGCTTGATAGAAACATATCACTAGTGTAGCCTAGTGGTGGTAGCTTCGACTTGAAAAGCCAATGCAAGGGGAAGAAGTTGTGGGTTTGAACATATAGCATGCATATGTGAGTAGATAAAGTGTATGTATAAGTAGGTAGCCATTGACCCAACTAACACCCAATATGATACCCATGATGCTCATTAGGTTAAGTAGGGAAAAAAAAAAAAAAAAAAAAAAAAAAAAATAGATGCATATCTAACTTGATCACAGATGCATATCTCTCTGCCGAGTTCATATGATCTTATCATGAAGAATAAATTGAATGGCTGCTATTAAGTGGCAGCGGACACCAATATTGACCATCTAATAAAGAACAATCAATAATGAATTAATAATGAATTGCTCCAATAAACAAGGCCATAATCCTTCAAATTTAATATCTCCGTCTCATCATGATTCATGCAACATGGATTAGTCCAAAAGTTCAATAGGAAAAAATATTTTTTGTCATGTGGATCAAGTTATATATCTCTTATTATTATTCTCAATGTGATTAGGTGCATCTTACACCACCGGAACCATAGACCACCACAATATTAAACTCTCAAATGTCATGGTTTAAGTAAAAGGAATATGCTTCTTACCACGCACACACACAAATAAATAACTAAATAAAAAAGAATATGCTCATATCTTTCCACACTGGATGAATGAAAAACTCTCTAGATTGAGCACATGTCACAATTAGTGTCCAAACCCAATTGCAATAGATATCTTTTATAGGTTTCATATATTTTATTTATTCAAAAATGTAAATGTGAAAATTGATTTTACGCCTTTTTTTCAATGTTTGGTGAGGTTGGATACCACTAAGAAAACAAACATTAGATGATAAAGTGAATAAAATGTCTGTCATCAAATACTTTGATCATGTGGACTTCATAAGAATGATATTATTTTTTAACTCATCATTGGTGGTAGTGTGTAAATTCATTTTTTACATTATCCTCGTAGAAAACCATTTCATAATTTTATAAGGTGATTATTAAGGGTGTAAGGTTGACTCTACAGCTCGAACCTTGTCTAACCCGGTTGTGAGGGTTAACCCAGCACAGCCCAACCCAACCCTGACTAAGGTTGGGCTGGGCTAGGTAGGGTTGAGACTTAGGCCTAGTTCGGCCTGACCCAACCCAATCCAACCCGATTTTAGCCCAGATTTATTATTGTGTTTAGTAATAGTGTTCTCCTTCCCCTAGGTCCACATCATGTGTTACACAAGTATTAGACAAACTGTTTGTATGGCGTCAACCCACATCATTTGTTAAGCCACATATTCTTATCTATTGAGTGAAGATGGACCAAATGGCTAAAATATTCCCCCCCCCCCCCTTTTCCTTTACATAGGCTGTCATGTATTGATATGAACTTTAGATACAGTAAGAAGAATTGGGCCAAATTTTGATCTGTCTAATTTATGGGAGATGTTGTGATTCTAGGCGAATAAAATGTCTATTTTATAACCAAATTGACAACCTTGTTTATTACAAATTTAAGGATTAAGGGTGGAAAATGGTGGCCATAATCTTAACATCTCCCCACCGCCCTTGGTAAATATAAGTTTAACATTTGTGAATCTTTATAGGAAAAAAAATACAAGACCAGCTAAGGTCAACCCGGCCCGACCCTGTAGGGTTAGGCTTGTGAACACGATAAGGTTAGGTCAGGACTGGGTTGAGTTTTGGAGACTTAGGGTTGGTTGGGTTTTAAGAAACTTGACATTGTTTCACCCCAATGATAACCATATGACACAGCAATGGGACCCACTGTATCGTGGGGTTAACTTTACACGAACCATTGCATCAGCCGTTAAATTTCTACTTCTAAGCAAGGGGTGTTTAGGCTGTTAGGCTCAGCCTCCCAATTTTGAGTTTGACTGACAGTCAAAAGACTGAAAACTCAAAAGCCCCCCAGCGCGCGCTCTACTCTTCCTTGACTTGCGATGCACGCGGCACGCCATCGCGTAGATAGGAGTCGCAGGACCGTGGAAGGGTCGATCGTGTGAATCAAGAATGTAATTAGGGTCTTTTTGGTAAACTGATATTTGAATAGGAAATGAAAGGTTGGCGTTGCGTTAATCGGGCGCCGATTCGAAATCAAATCCTAATAGAATATCCAATGCATTCTTATCCTTAATCGGAAAAGGAAAGACAGGAACGCTAACCGCAAAAGCTAAACTCGTTAATGAGTTGGATCTTAGTTTACTATTCGGTTAACCATTGATGTCATGCCACGTGTTATACATCATAATTTAAGAATCAATTCCAAGAAGGTTTCCTGTTTTATTATAATTATAGAAGCCACCCCGCGTGAAGGATTTGCCAAAAGACGCTCCAAGAACATCTTTCGTCGTTCCCTCTCCGATATCCCCAAAGGCAAGTTTCTCTCAACTTCGTTATTGATTTTAAGTTACTTCTAATGCTTCTTCAGTTTTCTTTTTATTCAATCTGTTCCTGTTGCATCCTTTTTAGTTGGGATTCAAGATTCTGAAGTGTTTCATCCGGAATATGGCATAGATTTTTTTTTTTTTCAAAACCTTTTTGAATATGAGATTTGGACGCGGTTGGAGATCTCATAGGTTTCCCTCTGCTCTTAAGTCGTTTCTTTCTGTTTCATCCTTTCGGTTTTGCTTTGTTGTGTTTTAAGCATTAGTTTCAGGAGTTGCTTGAATGGAATAAGAATTCTGACAATTTTTTTTCTTCCAGATTTATGGTAAGTTTGTTTTATGGTATCATTGATTGAGATTGAAGTTCAATGTAAATTACTTTAATTTATAATTTTCTGTCTATAAATTATAAAATTCTCTATAAAAATATTGAACGAGAAACGGAAAATAAAAAGGAGGGGAGTTACAGGCTATTAAAATGCTCAAGGCCCTAATTTTTCCCCATTTTGGTAAACCCTGAACCTCCTTGCATAATGGAAACCCATCTCAATTGGAGACATGGTTGTGCTGATCCAACCATACGCTACTTTGGGAGTTTACTTGCTTAACATGTGCCTTAGCAACAGAGAGATCGATAGATAGACAGATGGATGCTGGTTTTGTTTACTCAACATTCTTATTTCCTTCTCAAATATGGTCTTCGTCATCCTACCGGTATCTTACTTTCATACTGAATGTCATTGATTATACTGGCCATTTGAAGTTGGCTACTTTCATCTTTATTTGGGTCGTAAATTACGCCTGGCAACAAGAGTTTTTAGTTGAATCACCTTTTATTGTCTATCACTAATTACCAATTGCCAAGGTTCAGATATGGCTGGTACATGTGATAGAGGACCCAAGACTGATCTCACTAGTCAAGTTTTCAGCTCCAAACAAGTGGGGAAGTGGCTCCAAAGTGATTACAAACTAATAAGAATTACAAAAAAAGCAACTAATTCCATTAGGTAAACTGATAATTTTTGTTATGTTATGAGAAAACTCTAAACAGATTTTTAACTTACTTCTCTTTGGGTTTGAGACTAGACATTTGAGATGGATGCGGCATCAGATATCCATGAAGACCTAAGGAAAGATACTATCACTTTTTCATGATTTTATCAAAGCGTTGTTTATCTAGCCTTGTTGCATTCTTCTTTTGGCAAATTGTTTGTCATCAAAGAATGGATTTGCCTTAGGATCTGCCACATGGGACACCATCAGATGATGGATCCTGAGCCTTTGGTATGTGCATCACATTCCAAATGTGGGTTGGACCATGGTTTGTAAATTTGAGAACTGGGAGAGTGATGATGCGGGATATTTTTTGCATATAATAAAGTGATGATCGCTGGAAAATTTAATGAGCAACTTGTAATAATAAACATTAAAATATTAATATAAATTATTTATGCAGTTTGGTATACATCTAAAAATATAAAAAGAATATGGAAAAAATTTGTGAACAATATGGCAGAGGTTTACAATATCTTAAGTATTCCTTATTTTTGAAAATTATGCCATTTGGTACATCTTTTTATAAAATTTTGTGTGTATGTAAATAATATCTGAATTTATATCCCCAAGGGGGTAGCTTAGTCGGCAAGGACCAACACCTCACAATTAAGAGTCATGAGTTCAACTCTCCTTGGGGCCTACCTATCAAAGATCTAAAAGATAAATAAATAGAATATGAATTTATTGTGGCATTGACAATGAAGACAAACTAATTATTTTTAACTTCATTCCCTATCTATAGATTCTTTATAGTGACCCAATTTATAATGACATTAAAAGGTGCAAGGATTTAGCTGTCTTTTTTATGAGGCATTTTATGTTCTTCCTGTTAGCCTTGTCGTGTATTATGATTTTCTCTTTCTAAATTAATCTCATGCCTCCCTTATGCATCTACAGAAAAATTAAATGCTAATGCACCTCATAATGTCCTTAACTCTTGGGTGAGTACTAACTGAGTACCTTTACTATGCACTACAGATTTCACAACTTGATCTTCATGAATTCAAGAAGTACTGCTGCATCCATTGTTTCCTGTGAATCGGGGAACAAGAACGACTTCTTCTTCTGGATTTTGGTTTGCATTCTCCCAAGATTACTTGGAACTCCAATTGCATACGTGAACTTCCTCTTGTTCAAGGCTATTGTTAGGAACCCTTCTTCATCTGTTCACATCCTGGACTGATTTGGAGAGGCTTTTCTACGTCAGTGTTTAATCTTCATCCACCTGCCATCTGCTATTCACTTCACCCATTATATTACAAAGATGGTTTCCTCACAGTTTTCTGGTTTGTCCAAGACTGGCATGTGCAAGCCCATCCCAAGCCCGTTGCTTCTTCCTATGGGACCACCTGATGTTGTTCCATCTGATTATGTTGAGTTTGACTTTTCAGATGTATTTGGTCCTTCACCATTGCAGGCCTCAATTGAAGCTGATCTAGTGACAGCGGGGAATTGCTTACCTGGATCAGATTCAAAGGAAATGATTTATGTTGATCCTGCAGTCATTTACAGCCGATCCCATTCTTTAGTGGGCCCATCAACTTGTGTTAGTCAATCATTAAAGCTAAGCATGCTCACTTTACATGAGACAGAGGATTCACTGCAACTCATGGAGTGTGTCAAAGAAGAGGCACCAAAGAAACATACTGGTGATGATGCCATTGTAGAGAAATCCTCCAGCCACGGTGACGATCAAAGTTTGGAGAATCAGAGTGTTGGACTGGAGGATTTTGAAGTTATGAAGGTTGTTGGACAAGGTGCATTTGGGAAAGTGTTTCAAGTGAGGAAGAAGGGTACTTCAGAAATATATGCAATGAAGGTCATGCGTAAGGATAAGATTATGGAGAAGAATCATGCAGAATACATGAAAGCTGAGAGGGATATTTTGACAAAAGTGGATCATCCCTTCATCGTGCAGCTCAGATACTCATTCCAAGTAATGGCATATCTCATGACTTAGTACTCTTGCATTATCTTTACAAGACATCTAACTTCTAAAGATATCGTAATATTTTTTTTGGGATTTGAAAAATACAATCGCTTTCAATTTCTTGTAGGGGTGATTTAACTCTCTAGAAATTAATTCATACCTTTCTTTAGGAAAATGTTAAAATCATGCATATGATTGATAAGATTTTAACTGTTTTATTCTCATAATTTTCTTGGCATTATTTGGACATTTCTTTCTAAATATTTTTTCTTTAAGGTTTTGTTGAGATGAATTGGGTATGCTGTGTCATTTCTCCTTTAACCATATTAGTTTCCCTGTTGGGAATAAGATAACTGTCAAATCTCCACCCTTTTGTACATTTTTTTTCTCTTGACTGAAAAAAAAAAAATCAGATTGCTTAGTCTTTGGAGCTTTTCCAGCATAATATGCATGCTAAGGTATTGACTTGTTTTTTTATGCAGACAAAGTACAGGCTTTATCTTGTTCTAGATTTTGTAAATGGTGGACACCTATTTTTTCAGCTCTATCGCCATGGGCTTTTCAGGTATGTTTCACTCCCCATTGGTGGCTAATGAAAACGTCTGAGTATGCAACAATTTAACACTTTTAATCTGTTTCAGGGAGGATCTAGCACGCATATATGCAGCTGAGATTGTTTCTGCCGTTTCTCACCTCCATGCAAATGGCATAATGCATAGGGATTTAAAACCAGAAAATATTCTACTGGGTGCAGATGGCCATGTATGATCTCTCTCTCTCTCTCTCTCTCTCTCTCTCTCTCTCTCTCTCTCTCTCTCTCTCTCTCATACACATCTTCACACTTTTTGGCATCTTGGTTTTAGGTAATGTTGACTGATTTTGGTCTAGCAAAACAATTTGATGAGAATACAAGATCAAACTCGTTGTGTGGAACAGTAGAATACATGGCACCTGAAATTGTTCTTGGGAAAGGTCATGATAAGGCTGCAGATTGGTGGAGTGTGGGAGTCCTATTGTTTGAGATGCTCACAGGGAAGGTCAGTATCCATCAATTAGTTTTTCTTCATGTGAATACCTAGTGGGTGGGGGAAGAAAAAGAAAAAGGGGGGGGGGGAATAAGTATAACACTTCATGCAGAATGGTATCTTATTTGCCAAATTTCATTCAAGAAAATTATAAGAACATCCTTATAAATATGGGGATAAGATTGAACTATTTGATAAATAATTCCTATAAGCTTAATCAAAATAGTGTTCAACTTGAATTCCCACGTTAGTATCTACCTTAATTTGTGATGATGTGTACGTGTACCCAAAATGTGTCTGACATGGTTACTAGAATGTACTTTGCAAGTTGGAACATAGTGATATGATTTGAATTTTGACTAAGATGTGATTCAAAAGGAATGGAAGAAGAAAGAAGACTTGGCAGGTTAAATCTGAGATGGCAAATTCTTAAGTTTGATTATGAGTTCAGAGTTTCAGAGATTCGAATTCAGAATTGAACAAAACATCAATATAATGGATAAAACAAAAATAAATACTTTGTTTCTGGAATGTTCTACAAATTGTGTAAGGAAGGCATGACATGTCTAGAATGAACTTGTGTTGTAGCAATTTCTGAATCATTTGTTCTTTATTTTTCCATTGACATCAGAAAATGTAAGGTGATGAGAATGGTGTTTAAGGACAAGGTAACTGCTCAGCTAGTTACTTTAAAAAAAAAAAAAAAAACTGCTCATCTACTTGCGCGATACTTTGCCCCTTTTTCTTTGATAGCGTCATGTAGCTCTGTGGTGAAGATATCCAAATAGATAAGACATCCTTCCTTGTCCAATCCTAATGCCACGTATTTTTGCTTTTTTTTTTTCCCCTTCCCTAGTTCATTTCATGTTGATCCATGAATTAGCTATTTAAGTTTCTTACAAGTTGAGAAGCACACTGCACCATAGTTGTCAAGGCGTCGCCTAGGCGACGACTAGGCGTCTAGGCGGTTTGCCTGGGGCCTAGGTGACAGTCACCTTATTGCACTGCATGCCGCCTTGTGTTTTGAAACTTATTTATGCCAAATATAATTTAAGTAAATGCTTTTTATATTTGTTATTTCATTTACTTAAGATATTATTCATAAATAAGCAAATACCCCCTATTTGAATCCAATAAAAATAGTTTAAAACTAAAATTCCAAAAGGATAAAAAGTCAACCCCCCAGTCCAAGAAGAAAATCTGGATTTTGGTTATAGGGGTGATTTTCAACTTTTAAATGTTGGAGTTTTTCTCAATTATGAAAATTTTATAAATTCTATCATGTTAAAACATTGCTAAAAACCAAAAGTCTGGTAAAATAATTTTTTGTTTTGATATCTATAAAATTATTTCCATTCAGGCGATTTTAACAACATTTGCGCACTTAAAAATAAGTTTGACAGGAGCATAACTTTGTCGTTGCAACTCAGATTTAAGTAATTTTAGACTTGTTGGAAAGCTAGTTTTATATTATAATTGATACAAAAAGTCTCATGTAAAAATAATATCATTTGACCAGTCAAACTTATTATAGAACCAGAGCATTTCTCTAAATTTTGATTTTTTTATAACTTAATATGACTTAATGAGTTAATGTTAATTTTTTATGATTTAATATGGCTAAATGTTGATTTTAATGACTTGATTGTTGCTTAATCTTGATTTTTTATGATACAAGGTATATATAGCTTAATAAATAATGTTAGAAAATAGAAAAAAAATAAATAAATAATAATTGTTCGCCTCAAGGCATGCGCCTTCTCGCTTAAGCGCTTAGACAACCCTCCACCGCCTTAGTTCGCCTTGGCACCGTGACAACTATGCACTGCACACCTAAATTGGCACTTGTATGGCAGGTTCTTAGCCATTGTTTTGTTTATGTGTACCCTTTCCACGTATAATAATAAAATCTTCTGTTATGAAGGTAATACTCTCTTATAATTCATAAAGTTGTCGTTTTGCTTTCGAAACATCCAGAAGTAACAGCTGACAATATCAAATTTTGTAAGCATAATAAATTCACAGAACGTTTTGATGTCTACTTTCTTCTGTAGATGTTGGTGTGCTTCACTTGCTTGTTTATTATTTTCTCATTGTTGTTATGGTTGCTGCTTTTACAGGCACCTTTCATTGGCGGCAACCGTCAGAAGATCCAGCAGAAGATAATTAAGGATAAGATCAAGCTACCTGGATTTTTGTCGAGTGAAGCACATTCCCTACTGAAAGGGGTAAATTCTAACTTCAATTTAATATTCTGGTTTTTATCTTTTTCCGCCATTTTGGTGGTAATGATAGTGTGGTGCAGTATGAGTCATTTGTTTCTGAGCCACCTACTGTTATGGATGCTGGGAAATCCAGCTATCCAGATCCTTCAGCGAGCGTTATTAACTCATCATCTGTGTAGACATAGATTTATCTTTCGTTAGGAGATGTTGGTCAGGTAAGTTTGGCCTCTATCCAGGCATCTACTCGGTGGATAGCGAAATATGGAAGGAGACGGACATCATTCTGTGCTGCAGTTATTTTTCTTTTGCTTCGTTAATTATGTTCTGTCTCATGAACGAGGAAACTGATTCAGGAAAGGTTCACTCCCTTTCGTTCTGTTTCAGCTATTGCAGA
Organism: Macadamia integrifolia; assembly: GCF_013358625.1. Taxonomy (NCBI): domain Eukaryota; kingdom Viridiplantae; phylum Streptophyta; class Magnoliopsida; order Proteales; family Proteaceae; genus Macadamia; species Macadamia integrifolia. The sequence continues at coordinate 4,840,934 of NC_056564.1, read as the reverse complement.
AGGAAGTGAGCAAGCGCCTTGGCATTGGACCTGGTGGAAGTGAGGAGATAAAGCGCCACAAATGGTTTAAACCAATCAACTGGAAAAAATTAGAGGCACGGCAGATTCAGCCAAGCTTTCTCCCAGAAGTTGCGGGGAAACATTGCATTGCTAACTTCGAGGAACGGTGGACCAACATGCCAGTTTTGGATTCACCAGCTGCCAGCCCCAAAACTGATGACTGCCCCTTCCAGGGGTTCACGTATGTGAGGCCTGTGGTCCCATTTCTTCAGAATAATGGGTCCTTGTACTAGGACCCTATTCATAGTCCACCAAGGCTCTATGAGACATGGATCTCTTGGTTATTCTACATAGGGTTGCTGCTGCTGCTCAAATTTCACATTCTATGATCTTGTCAACTGTTGTCCAGATCTTGTGAACCATGTAGTCTTGCACTAATAAACTGTTTTGGGGTTCTTTTTTAGCTGCTCTGCAATTAGTATATACTCTATGTTGAGCAATGTCAAATTTAAGAAGCTGCTTGTGGATGCTAACCATCATTTGTATGCCTCCAGTGCTTACAGCTTTCGAGTTTTTCTCAAAGCAGGAATGAAATAGCGAAGTGCTGGTACTTTGGCGGTTTGAAGTTTGAACTTCACTCACTCATCTATTGGCACCCTGAGGTCTTGGATTCTAAATAGAATTCTTCTTTTAACATTAAAAAAATAAAATCTTGCAAATCGAAGGATAAAGTTTTGACTCAAGGTTATCACATTTTGGGGGAAAAAAAGAGAAGGCGATATAGGGATGATTCAGTTGCCACCGTGGAGACACGAGAGCATGCTTCCTAGTAGGAGCAGGGTTTCAAGTTGGATTGGGAATCGTCCGATTCAAATCAGAATCGGTGGTCACCGATCTCAATTTCGGACAAGCTGAACCTGTCAATTTCTGGATTAAAGTACCAAAAACCGAGGAATATTCCTTGGATCTGCTGATTATTTATAGGTTTTTCTGCACTGGTTCTGATCCGAACTGAATCAAAATCGACAGTGACTGCTTCAGTTATGAAGATTTTTATCACATATTTTTAGTTTGGGGGGAGGGTTTCTAAAGGCAGCTTGGCCTTACACCAGCTTCTTTGTAAATCGAATATTAAAAGATTTTATGGGCATCTGATAGACAAGTGGGGTCAAAGTTTCAGTTGATCAAAGTGGTTCGAACAAAGGTTGGTGGGGACCAAAATGTGGTCTTTATGCGGAATAGGCGAAGCCTTGCTACCTTCCTAGCTTATTTTTTTCCTTTTTAAGTTTTTACGGAAGATTAAACTTACATGTTAGTCTTCCCATCTCAAAAAAAAAAAAAAAACGTTGTTTGATGCCAATGAACGGTGAAATGGATATCCATAGTGTGCGTAGCAGTACAAGTAATCTGATAAATATGAGCCAGCACGAACATTCTTACAGAAAGCGACCAAGGCACTCCCTGAGCTGGACATTGTTAAACCAGGGGTTAGAGCTTGGGAACTCAATTACAACTACTGTGGGGGTGGGGGTGGGGGTGGGGATGGGGGTTAGAGAGATAGAGAGAGAGATCCTTATTACTTAATAGACAAATACTTCATAATTTGTAGCAGTAAAATTTACACACTCTCTCTCTCTCTCACTCTCTCTCTCTCTTTCTCTTTTGACTGGTAAGTAAAATTTACAATCTCAACCAAGTTGGTTGTATTAATGTAATATGATCAATACATTATTTCAAAGATCATTAAGGTAAAGAAAGCCATCCAAAGCATTCTTCTTCCTGCATCCCCAATGGCACTTCATAGAACACAGGGAGTTGAAGAGCATAAGCCTTGTAGATTGGAGAGAAATGATATTTGATGTTGATCGGGATTTGGATAGAACAATGGCATACCCATCGTCCATGTAGTCTGTTCCATCTGGAAAAATTTGCCATAAAAGGCTCCCACCACCACTCCCTCCTTTCCTCGTGGATGCCAAAAGGGTGCTGTAGACTGTACTGATAAGGGTATCTCTGAATGAAGCATTATAACCAGTGTCTCTTGCTGATACACCAAACTCGGCAAACACAACAGGCATGCCAAGTGTATTCTCAGCATCTTTGATGTGAGCTTCCATCCATGACTTGACGAATTGGATGTGAGCATCAGAAATTGATTGTGAAATCCTTCAGCGAAGAGTAGAAATTTCTTTCAGGAAAAACAATCTCATCTCATTGAAACAGTGAGAAATACATGAAAACGGATTCGAACACTGGGCTATCCCATTTTATTTAACATGGTATTAGAGTAAGGTTCATTTGTTGTCTTCCCTATGTTAACTCTCCATGTGTAGAGTCAGTTATGCCGTAGCTACATGTGAGGAGGAGTGTTGAGATACTGGGAGTTATAGTCCTATAGTTATTTGGGAATTTGTATGTGTCTTCATATATCACTGGGATATCTTCACCCAATAGTTTAAGATTTTCGATTGAACCCTCCAAATGGTACTTCATGGTTTATTCTACTTTATTTAACATGGTATCAGGTCCTTAAGGACCTCCTTTACCATATATATATATATATATATACAAGTCCTGAAATGTACATATATTAGCCACAATATGTTTAAAACCCACTCATTTATGTGTGTACTGATAGAAGTGGATTTGAAACATTCTGATGAGCTAAAAATAGTTCCAAATTTAAGAACTAACAACGAGCAATCAATTTTCTGAAAACTTACCAAGAGTCTGCATAGATGTGAACAGAGGCAAAATCAACACCCAGAGCTCGATGGTTCCGAATAAAGTCTGTTCCCACTTGTTGAGCATATGCGTTTGGGTTGACCTGAAGTCTATCAGGCACTGAGGGACCATAAAATCCTTCCAATCCAATCTCCAGCAGATGATTTGGGTCAATTGTTTTGACATGGATTGCCATTTCTTGTATCCAGGCCTAGGAAACCATGGACAGTTCAGTACAAAAGCAATATCATGCCAACAATATTCAAGAAGCGGGTCTACAATTTACTGAAGAAAGTAATGTTAATTTCATTATTATTATAACAAATTAGCATATCCATTAAAGTTTTGATGTAACCATCATTAGTTTGAGTGGAGTATCAAATTGTTTCAGCAAGAGTGCAGAGGAATCAAAACCTGCAATTTATCCCCAGAGGGATCCGAGGTACATCGAGGCTCATTCATCAACTCCCAAGCAAAAATTGTTGGGTCGTCCTTGTAGGTCACATTCGTGATTGTATTGACTCTATTAAGAACTGTCTGCATTACATTGTTGAAATTTCAGTAAACATATACCTTTTGATCAAATCAAATACATCAATTAGACAGTTCTACATATATCCAATATGAGGTGGCAGGAATGTAAAAATATGTTAATAAGCATAAGATGATACTTGCCTTGACATAATTCTTATAATAGGATTTAATAGTAGAATCGGAGAAAAAATCATCATCTGAAGATAGATTCAGGCCAGCAGCTTTTCCCCATTTTACATATTGTGCTTTGCCTCCATATGCATCCCAATTGTTAACCAAGGACAATATAAGCCTGATCTTGTATTTCTTGGCCTCGCTAACTACAAAATCCAGCGCCTGTAAGTTGAAAGGACAAAACAAAAGAATTAGACGCTTCTTTCCTGATTCGATTCAAGATCATAAACCTGAAATTCTACTTGGTTTTTCAAATAGTTGAAGTTTGAGCAAAATTGCCTAGTTAACAGATACAGAGTAATCGAAAAATGAGTAACAGGGATATACCTTGAAAACGTCTTCATCGTAAGATAAAGGAGATTTCTGGAGTGCTCGCCATTGGCCATCGTTAAAAGCCCAAGTCCTACAGACAGTAAGACCCACAGAAGAGGCCTCTCTGAAGACCTCACTGACCTTGCCCCTAGTGGATTGATCAACGGCAAAGACCATCAACCAGTAGGTATTGAACCCATTAATGTAAAATGGCTGGTCGTTAACCATGAATTGGTTTCCTTTCTTCTCCACCATTGTCCATTCATCACCATCAATATCACCCATATCATGAATCCTGAGATACACAGTAAAGACATGAATGTTCATAAAATGGTGAGCATCAAAACAAGAAAAACAAAGAAAAAATTTCAATTTTCCTTGCTCTTAAAGAGTCTTTAAGGGAATACCCATGATAGCTACTAGAATATGGGAAGTGCCTATCAGCAAATTCACCAAAGCCAACATGGTTGAAGCTCGAATTCCCAAACAAGAACATAAAATTGGAAACTAAGAAAATGATTATGAATCCAAAATTTGAGAATGTTGTGGTTCTCTGATCCATGCTTACTGACTCAACCTAACTCAGCTAAATCCCCCTCTACTTCCCACATTTATATACAGAAAACAAATAAATAGTGTCAATGACTGTGACAAAGTAAAGAAAGAGCAATTAAGGAAACAAAAAGGCAACTGCCTTTGAAGCAAAGAAAGATTTCCATGGTTTTCTGCCTTGCAGTTTCCTTTGCTCTCAGCCCATCCCCTCTGGCAGAGAGAGAAACAAATGTAGAAGGGTAGGTATAAACATCACTGCAAAGACAAGTTACAAGATCAAATCTATCTTCCTCGATTGGGTATAGGGACGCTTGTGCAGACACGTAGTAGGTGATACCCCACATGAGAAATTTCCAGAGAACCAAATGCTTGATCCGAAAGAATGGGAGGAGGGTATTGAGAACCAAATGGTAAATCAAGAGAAAGAGTGAGCCATAGATATCACTTATTAGCAGACTTGGAGTAGAATGTTGGAAGCACGGTTTGGGGCTTAGGGCTTAGGGCTTACCATTCTAGTGATACAGACATGGAGGGAAGTAGAGTTTTCAAAGACCAAAGATAACTAACGCCTCACGATCTAATCCGAAATACTGCGAGAATAAAGCATTCGCAGACGGAAATCCCAGCCTCGAAACCCTCGGAAATATGATTTTCAGGTAGGGTTTGATCTTCGGAAGGTCTTGGCGAGCTTTTGCAAATAGGGAATTGGCGGTTTCCTTTTAACTGTCAACCATCAACTGTCTACTGCCAAGGTGCGGTTGCTCAATCAGTCGGTAATGCTTATTATAATGTCAGTGGTGCGGTTCTGTCATATGAATGACTTTGCTGCCCTTCTATTAAATCTTCGGAAACGATATCAATCAACAAAAAAAATTATCAATGTTTATTTCACGACTCGTAAGAAATTCATTGCTCACCAACTGTGCTATCCTTTGGATTTTCGTCTTCCAAAGCCCTTATTTTCCATTTTCTTTACCCAAAGTTATAGATAATATAATATTGATTGATTTGAGTTGCTGTTGGAGCTAAAGAATTGGCGCGGTTTCCCTCTTCTCTCTCTCATTCTCCTAGCTCGAATAAGAGTTTTTATTCCCCGGTGAGTCGTCTAGTTCCTTTTCTCTTCTTCTGATCATCTTCTTTACTTCTTCTTTATTTATTTGCTGTTCCAACTGGTTTCTTCTATCCTTTGTCTAATATGTTGAAACGATAATGGCAGACCCGAACCTTGGATCAAACTCTTTTGATCTCCATCGGTTTGGGCTCAAACTTGGGGGTTTACTTATCTGCTATAGTATGACTCCACCTGTGAAATTTGGCTTCGAAAATTTGCTTAGATGGTGCGATAATCCTTTGATATTAGACCGCCTCTGCTTGCGGTTCTTATCTGAAACAGTTCAAATCGAGTCTTTATATTCCCATTTAATCATGGTCTATCCGTTTGGTTCAACCCTGAAGCCCTAGGCGATTCCAACTTAGGTGTTTCAGAGCCGTTGGAGATTGATTCCAAGGCCTGCAACTCGACGATATACCACTTTGAGTTCTATCGTGACTCGACTCGTAGTCTTAAGGGAGAAGAAGACCTAAGTTTCTGAAATTGCAAAAAAGGAGAAGTTATATAAATTATTCAACCCCACCCCCTCTTTGGTTCTGGGTTTGTTTTATTTCATTCCGATTCTCATTCTAAAAACAGCCCACCTCTTTAAAATTAATTTACTGTTACACCCCAAATCCTGTATTCTTCAGTTCATATCCAAGGATATATGGAGAGAGAGGTTTACCAAAAGAGAAAAAAAAAAGAAAGTTAAAAAGTATACCTTTGTAAATTAGCTTTCTATTTTAGCTAGGAGAGGAGAGAGATGTCACTTTGAGAGAATATGAAGGCTATTCCTGTCAAGTTAAAAATTCAAGTTTATTGATATGCGACTATATTATTTAAGGGCGTGGCATCAAGCTGCCATACTTGTTAGTTGTTACCTAAGCTACGTGACGGTTCCATCGATTATAGCCATTCGCTATACGGAGACAAACAGAGTGTGTGATGGAAGGAAAGCACAGGATAAGCACACACAGAAAGAGAGAAAGAGAGAGAGAGAAAGAGAGAAAGAGAGAAAGAGAAAGAGAGAGAGAGAGAGAGAAAGAGTGAATTAAGCGATAGAAAGAAGGTACAGGAAAGCACAGCAATACGTAAATCTTTTCTTCCTAACTGAAGGTACTATTAGTTGCTAGAGATCTCATATGAACTTTTTTTTATGGGTTTTAAGTTTCTTCTTTTTCTTTGATTCTTAAACTAGGGTTGCTCTCGACCTGTGAAGAAAAAAAGGGCTGTGGTTTGAAATTTTCTGATATTTGATTTCTAGTACTTATACCTTTTAGATTCAGCTATATAGTGATTAAAGCCTTTTGCTCTTTTGATTTTACGTTTTTTTTTCTTGATAGATGGTTCCGAGCAGTGTATTTTCTTGTTTCTTTAAGTACTTTCTATATGTTTGATTTCAGATCATTGCTCAATTCTTTTAGGGGGTGCGTCTTTTCTGTAGTTTTTTTACTTTTGATCTTGTACTTTATGTGGTTTCCATGTAAGGATTTAGGGTTTCCTATTCATGTGGAAGATCTTTATGTTTGTTTTTGTTCATATGATGGCGATATATTAGGGTTTTTTCTTTCTCACTTTCGATGATGGGGTTCTGTTTTGTTTTCGTCATTAATTTAGCAATACCTATTATGATTATTTTGGTCTTTTTCTAATGTAATGGACATTAGTTTCTGACTTGCATCTTTCCGTTTTTGTGAATTTGGAGCAGTCATGGCAGATGAAACTCCTGTTGACGTGAAGGATGAGGTGGCAGAAGTAAGTTCTCTTGTACCCTTCCTTAAATCAATTTTTTTATTATTCAGTGTTGGTGTATTCTAATTTCTATGACATCCTTGTTACCTGTTTGAGATGGTATGGAATGTAGTGCGGATCAGGATATTGTATTTTCTGTGGTGTGTGTAGCTGGGTTTGGGCATGTTGTTGGTTTCAGCATAAAGTTTTTTTTTTTTTTTTTTTCTGGTTAGTTCAGAAATTGATACTCAGCTGCCTGAATAAATCTAGAAACGGTAGGGAACTTTAAAATGCAATTGTATTGGAAAACTAGCCAGTCGTCTTTGTTTTCAATTTTTTGGTCTGAATATTGATGAGTAGTATGTCATGCTTTTCATAATTCACTCTCTGTGGTCTGTGAATGTCTTGTTTGTAGCTTGTGCCATTCGATCCTACGAAAAAGAAGAAGAAGAAGAAGGTTGTTATTCAAGATCCTGCTGATGATGTTGTGGAAAAGTTGGCTGAGAAAACGGAAAATTTATCTGGTACATTTGGAATTGATGACCACGAGTATACTTTTGAATGGAGATTTCATTTAGAGCTGATTTTTTACACTGTTCCTCTCTTTGTAGACTCATAAGGTTCTTCACATGCAGTGTCTGATGGACTTGAAAACACTTTTGCTGGCATGAAAAAAAAGAAGAAGAAACCTGTAAGTCAGCATGTTTTCCACTTTGAGCACAAACGTTTTTTGCACCTTATTCTTTTATCTTTTCTTGGACAGCAAGTGGCAAGTCACTTCTGGAGTTCTATTTTTGCAGGTAGAAACTGATACTTTGAGTGATGATCATGAAAATGAGGTTGCAGGAGAAGATTTGGATGGTATGTGCTCTCATTCCAAATTTTTTTGAACTCCAAAGTTTGTTACTAATTGGTTGTAATTTTATGTAATTAATGATCTTCTACTCCTTTGTCTTTCTCTATTCAGACCATGTAGGTGAGGATGATGAAGGAGAAGGGATTGTACTTGGACAACGATATCCTTGGGAGGGAAGTGACCGAGATTATGAATACGAAGAGGTGTTTTTTTTTTTGGGTACCCATATAGGCAGAATTGTAGCTTGTTTTCTTCAAGGACCTACCCTGCTCGTGGTTATGCTTTTTCTTTAAGGACCTACCCTGCTCGCGGTTATTCTTTTCTTCAAGGGTCTCCCTTGTGTGTCATTATGTTATAATCTTTTACTATCTGGGTTTGATTAAGTTATGACATTTTACACTTCTTAGATTGAGCAATTATGGGCATTTGGACAATTCAAAGTTATCATCTTCAGCAGTTTCTCTCTCTTTACTTCCTCACTTTGAGCCATGCATGCATTATTATATATCACTTTTGTTATTCCTCTTTTTTTTACCAATTTTTAGACAATGTGTTTTTATAACAAAGTGCTGTTAGTCTCATCAGTTATACTCAATTGCTTCAATCACCGATTTTGTATTTTCACTTGCATGAGGTTTGCTGAGTTTAGGTCTGTCCTTTTTGTGCATTGATAGATTTTTGGTGTTAATTGCTAGTGATTATCATGCTATATTTTGAAAGCATGTGCTTTTTAATTTTTTAACTTACGTTTATTTTTTTTTATGGATGCAGCTTCTAGGTAGGGTGTTCAATATCTTGCGTGAGAATAATCCTGAGCTTGCAGGAGATAGACGTAGAACAGTGATGAGGCCACCTCAAGTACTCCGTGAAGGCACAAAAAAGACTGTCTTTGTGAACTTTATGGATCTATGCAAGACGTATGATTGGGCACCCTAAACTTTGCTTTATCATTCTCTTTTGTTAGAGCTTCCCTTTGTTTTTTAATGGCTGTTGATTGCTGGTATTGTTGTGGATGTTTATAATGTATTCGGTATCATTTCTAAGGCAAAAGTTCCATTGGTTCATATAAAGAACATTGGGGGAGAGTGGACATAGCTCTGAACATTGCACGGTTATGTGAACAAAATCCTGCTGAAAGAGTCAACTGAATTGTGAGTGGAGAAAATTAAAAAAAAAAAAATTAGAAACTTGTGGAACATCAGCCTGAAGGAGAGAGATACATCTGAATATTGAATGGTCATTGCCAACATTTTGCTGCCATGAGAAAAAAATGTTGAGATAGTGGTAGAGAGAGTATGGGAGGTACTCATTACAAGGGGGGGGGATAATTTGTTTAAAATCCACTGATGCAATCTCATGTGAGGTGTGGAGGGAAGATAGTGATTTACAAGAAGATTCGCTAGAAGTCTTGTTATGATGCTCTTGGAAGCTTCTTGTTTGTTGCTCTTAAATATTGGGTTGAGCTTATTGCATTTAGGTGGAATTTATTTTACTTACTCCTTCAGTTGAATGAGATATTATGGTGGGCGTCATGCTGAAATTAGTGTAGTTTCTTGATGCATATTGAAATGAATTTATAGTCTTTCATTTATTGCTGTTGATGTGGTAAAATTAATCCTTTTTTATGCATTAAGTTCTGATGGAAATTGAAATTTTAATTCTTATTTAATGAGTTCTTGGTCTATTCGTCTTTATCCTTCGATGCAGATAAGTCACTTAATGTATAAAATAAGCCTTGGGTGGGTTATGTATGTGTTAGGCCTTTTATCCCATAGGTTTTTTTTCGTAATGACCACTTTAATGGGCCTAAAATATGGGTAGAAAGTAGGAAAACGAAATTTAATTCATTAGTTTAGTTAGAGTCCTGTTTTGGGTCTATTTTCTTTGTTATTTCGGTTTTATAGTCAGTATAGGTTTTCCAATTAGTTAAGGATTGGGTTAGGCCTTTCATTTTTAGTGTTTGAGTCAATTTCGGATCTTCTATATAAGTTTATAAGGGGCTACAATTTGGAACACGAATTTATTAATGAAATTGCAGGTTTGTGCAAATTTTGAGAAAGCATTGTTCAACAGTTGAGATAGCTGTGGGTGAGAGACCCAGGCTGAGACAGCCATCCCACCATCTCATTCACATCCATCCCATCTCAATCTTTCTTCTTTTCTTATTGTTTTTCAAGTTTTCTTTGAATTTCTTCGAGTCTTATAAAAGGAAAAGTTCAAAATATCGGGTTTCGACCCTTGAGGAGATCGAAATTTTAGTCGAAATATGGAAAATTTTGAGGAAACTAGGTAAAATTTTCCGATTGGTGGAAACTTTGGCTTTGACCCCCAAAATGTGTTTTTTTTTTTTTTTTGCCTGATTTTTTTGTATACGTCCTATTTTAGACATTTTTAACCCGTTCATATAATTAGTTTAATGGAAAAAACACCTAAAGTCATACTTGTGTTGATCAAAGTTTGCTAATGTATGTTGAGTCGTTGACTGAAACTATAATACGTGAGTACATATATAAGTTACTAACTGAAAATGTTAAATACATTATTAAAAGTTTAAAACAAACAGAGTATAATGTGAAGGATCCAAAATAAATAATAATATTATATAATTGTGTAATAATATTATATAATTGTGAGTTATCTCTCAAGTCTCAACAATCAACATTCAACAGTTAATAGTCAACAGTCAATTGTGTCTAGGCAGTTCTAATCCACGAGCTGCGTACCACTGCAGATTTCGTAGCCACTTCTCTGAATGCACCACATATGAGTCCCATGACATGTTTTGGGCACAATTGTTTTGGTAGTCCGTCACTGCCCATCTATAAGATGCATCATCAACATCAGTTAGGTATCCCAGCCAAGGGAATGGCTTAGTCACAGTGATAGGATGTGGCACACAAGGTTGGGATGGATACCTGAAGATATTGTCAACAAAAGATGACCCACCATCGGATGTACCTACTTGTCTAAATGAAGTAGAGGATCTACCATACTGTCCATACCCACCACCATATCCAAATAAACCGGTGCTCTCAAAGGATGGCACACAAGGTTTGGTGAAGATGAGATTTACCTTTTTGGTGCAAGCTCCCTTCCTTAGGTAGGTTTGCAATTAATGTGCAAGATCCAAGCTTAGAATGAAGATTTAATGCACAAGGGCAAAATCTTGACTGTTTTCCCAAGTTTCTTACTTCATAGAGAAGGAATAGGGGGAGAGGGTCAAAATTTTGGAATGAGAAAGCTTGGTTGATACTGGTCGAAACCAATGACTTTTGAAAGTCACATGGTATTTGGTATCGGAGTCCTGGGATACCGTCAAAATATGAGAAATTTCGATGGTATTGGTGGAAACCTTGAACCATTCTAGAAGGTTGGATGTCACATGTTTTTTCGGATTAAGCAATTTAGCTATTCGATCAAATCTAAATTTCAACTAGGCATTCAGGAACCCTAATTTGGAGATCGATTCAAATTTAGGCCCTTTCTGATGGCTTGATCTTGAGATATTTACGAAACGCTAATTCTTCCCTTCCCTTCTCAAGATCTGGAAAAAGTTATTGTTCTTTGTTTAAATAGTTATTGTTTTGCTTTCGTATGTTGATTCAAGTTAACTCTTAAAATTTACTAAAGATCCTACTTGAGATTGGATCACTTGTGATTCGATCTTACATTAATGTGGTACCAGAGCTATGACTAAAAGCTTCAGCCCAACATCCATGGAAGCAGTCCTAGCTGCTATCCAACAACTCTATTACTAGCAGACTGTCCGCATACCCTTCCTCAACCTTATCTTTCCTATCTTGTAGGAGTTCTATTGGTCACCAACTCTAATCTCACAAGGACTCCTACATGACTAGCACTTTACTTGTACACAAACTCTATCCTAAACATAGAGCTTGTCTTGCACTCCAAGTCTATCACTTGTGATAATAGAGTTAGAGTATAACTCTCACATGTGATATAGACTCCAAATACATTACCTTCTCTCGTATCTCTATATAAAGGAGCATTGTACACTAGCTATCATCAATGAAATAGACTCACATTAACATGGTATCGAGAGCCTATTAAACTCCACCGAGCCCCTCCCCATCCCCATGATTTTCTCTCTCCCCCTCTTTGTGTGGTCTCCAACGAGATCCACACTCTCCCTTCTTTTTCTCCTCTTTGACAACTCTCCCCACACAACTAACCCACGCCCTACCCCTCTTTCCCCTTTATGGCCGATCCAAGAACTCCCCCTCCCCACCATTACCGATCCATCTCCAACTCCACCTACCCCATGACCCATGACCCACGACCCACTCTGGAGCTCACCATCTTATCTCTCTCAAGCTCACCCTGAAAAACCATGTATACTGGCAGACTTAGATCATACCTTACCTCACTGGCCAACGGCTTTTTGAATATGTTACTAGCGACTTTCGTTGCCCTCAGGATCCCATCATAGCCAAGACCTGGGGTGAACAAGATGCTTCTATTATGAGCTTACTCGTTGTCTCACTCTCTCTGAAGAGGCCTTATCACTAACAGTTGGACGAGCCACAAGCAAAGAGATTTAGGATGCACTTCATGTTGCATTCAGCTCTCCATCAACCACAAGGATATTGTCCTTTAATGTCTCCCTTAAGAATTTGGTTCATAAACCAGATAAGACTATCACTCAATTTCTATGTCGAGCCAAGTCTCTATCAGATGAATAACTGCAGTTGGGAAACCTCTCCAGCAAGAAGACTTCAACATTCATATCTTCAGGGCTCTCCGCACTAACTATCAGGCCCTTGCCTCCATCATGATGGCATAAAATGAACCTATCTCCTACAATGCCATGCTTGGACGTCTTATGAACCACGAGAATCTTATTAATTCTTGCATTCCTAATGTTGATCTAGCTATTGATGCCTTAACCAATCTCACTCACCGAGGCCATGGCCATTAATACTCTTCCAATGATGGTTGCGGTGCAGGCTCGTCAAGGGGGCGTGGTTGTGGCCGTGCAAGTGGTTTTGGTCGCTCTTAACACTTTTGCTCATAGCCCTTGCACAATATGTGGTCGCATCAAGCTGATACTATCGCTCATAGGGTATTGGTTCTCAACCCAAAGCTCCCCTTCTACCTACCCCCTCCCCTACGCATCACTATAATCGCCCCCCCACCACCTACCATGCTGCCCATTACAACCCGTCCCACCTCTTTCTTACCCTCCATCATATCCTCCCCAATCCTTCACGACCTCATGGATTCCTAACACTGGCGCCACCCACCATGCTACATTTGATCTAACTCACTTCTCCACTTATGATCCATATGCAGGTAACAACCACCTTCATGTTGGTAATAGTAAGGGCCTTCCTATCTCTCACATTGGCATTGCTTCTATTATTTCACCTTCTTGCTCTTTTGCTCTATCTAATGTCTTACATGTTCCTTCTCTTACGTGTTCCTTATTATTTGTTCAACAATTTTGTCGTGATAATAATGTGTTGTTTGAATTTCACTCTTCTTCTTTCTCTGTGAAGGATCTGGTGTCCAAGCAAACCCTCTTCATCGGACCAAGTAGCAGTGGACTTTATTAAGTTCCACAATTCCCTTCTGCCAATTTAGTTGCTGCTTCCTCCTACACTTACTGGCATCATTGCTTATGTCATCCTTATGAACGTGTTCTTCATCTTATGCTATCTGGTCATCATCTATTGAAGCCTCCTCTGTCCTGCTTGTCAGATGGGCAAAGCTAGTCGTTTATCTCTTCGTGAAACTAGTTTTCGTAGCTCTTTCCCTTTAGAGTTAATATTTAGTGATGTATGGGGCCCATAACCTACCCCCTGCCCTACGAGAACTAGTTTCACGAAGAGATAAACGACTAGCTTTGCTCATCTGACAAGCAGGACACAGAGAAGGAGGCTTCAGTAGACGATGACCAGATAACATGAGACGGAGAACACGTTCATGAGGATGACCTAAGTGATGATGCCAACAAGTGTAGGAGGAAGCAGCAACTAAATTGGCAGGAGGGAACTGTGGAACTGAATAAATTCCATTGCTACTTGGTCTGGTGAAGAGGGTTTGCTCGGACACCAAATCCTTCATAGTGAAAGAAGAAGAGTGAAATTCAAACGACACATTATTATCACGACAAAATTGTTGAACAGATAACAAGTAAGAGAAGGAACATGTAAGACATTAGACAGAGTAAAAGAGTGAGAAGGGGAAAGAATAGAAGCAGTGCCAATGTGAGAGATAGGAAGACCCTTACCATTACCAACATGGAGGTAATGGTAGCTCTTTCTAGTTTAGAGTTCGTGAAACTAGTTTTCGTAGCTCTTTCCCTTTAGAGTTAATATTTAGTGATGTATGGGGCCCATAACCTACCCCCTGCCCTACAAGAACTAGTTTCACGAAGAGATAAACGGCTAGCTTTGCTCATCTGACAAGCAGAACACAGAGAAGGAGGCTTTAGTAGACGATGTCTAGATAACATGAGACGGAGAACACGTTCATGAGGATGACCTAAGTGATGATGCCAACAAGTGTAGGAGGAAGCAGCAACTAAATTGGCAGGAGGGAACTGTGGAACTGAAGAAATTCCATTGCTACTTGGTCTGGTGAAGAGGGTTTGCTCGGACACCAAATCCTTCATAGTGAAAGAAGAAGAGTGAAATTCAAACGACACATTATTATCACGACAAAATTGTTGAACAGATAACAAGTAAGAGAAGGAACATGTAAGACATTAGACAGAGTAAAAGAGCGAGAAGGGGAAAGAATAGAAGCAGTGCCAATGTGAGAGATAGGAAGACCCTTACCATTACCAACATGGAGGTAATGGTAGCTCTTTCTAGTTTAGAGTTCGTGAAACTAGTTTTCGTAGCTCTTTCCCTTTAGAGTTAATATTTAGTGATGTATAGGGCCCATAACCTACCCCCTGCCCTACAAGAACTAGTTTCACGAAGAGATAAACGGCTAGCTTTGCTCATCTGACAAGCAGGACACAGAGAAGGAGGCTTCAGTAGACGATGACCAGATAACATGAGACGGAGAACACGTTCATGAGGATGACCTAAGTGATGATGCCAACAAGTATAGGAGGAAGCAGCAACTAAATTGGCAGGAGGGAACTGTGGAACTGAATAAATTCCATTGCTACTTGGTCTGGTGAAGAGGGTTTGCTCGGACACCAAATCCTTCATAGTGAAAGAAGAAGAGTGAAATTCAAACGACACATTATTATCACAACAAAATTGTTGAACAGATAACAAGAGAAGGAACATGTAAGACATTAGACAGAGTAAAAGAGCGAGAAGGGGAAAGAATAGAAGCAGTGCCAATGTGAGAGATAGGAAGGCCCTTACCATTACCAACATGGAGGTGGTTGTTACCTGCGTATGGATCATAAGTGGAGAAGTGAGTTAGATCAGGTGTAGCATGGTGGGTGGCGCCAGTGTCAGGAATTCATGAGATTGTGAAGGATTGGGGAGGACATGATGCAGGGTAAGAGGGAGGTGGGATGGGGTGTAGTTGGCAGCATGGTAGGTGGTGGGGGACGATTATAGTGATGGGTAGGGGAGGGGGTAGGTAGTAGGGGAGCTTTGGGTTGAGAACTGGTACCCTCTGAGCGATAGTATTAGCTTGATGATTGGTGTATCCACATATTGTGCAAGGGCTATGAGCAAAAGTCCTAGAGCAACCAAAACCACTTGCACGACCACACCCCCTTGAGGAGCCTGTACAACGACCACCATTGGAAGAGTATGATTGGCCATGACCTTGGTGAGTAGATTGGTTGAGGCGTCAATAGCTGGATCAACAATAGGAATGTGAGAATTAATAAGATTTTCGTGGCTTATGAGAAGTCCATGCATGTCATTGTAAGAGAGAGGTTCCTTTTGCACCATGATGATGGAGGCAATGTCCTGATAGTCAGCGGGGAGAACCCTGAAGATATGAATGTTGAAGTCTTCTTGCGGGAGGGGTTTTCCAGCTGGAGCTAGTTCATTTGATAGAGACTTGGTTCAATGTAGGAATTGAGTGATAGTCTCATATGGTTTATGAACTAGATTTTGAAAGAAGACATTGAGGGACAGAATCCTTGTGGTTGATGGAAAGCTGAATGCAGCATTAAGTGCATCCCAGATCTCTTTGCTTGTGGTCCGTCCAATTACTATTGATAAGGCCTCTTCAGAGAGAGGCAAGGAGTAAGCTCATAATAGAGGCATCATGCCAATTCTTGGCCTTGATGGGATTCTGAGGGCAACGAAAGTCATCAGTAACATATTCAAAAAGGCGTTGTCCAGTGAGGTAAGGCATGATCTAAGTCCACCAGTATACATAGTTCTTTGGGGGGAGCTTAAGAGAGATAAGATGGTGAGCTCTAGAGTGGGTTGTGGGGTAGGTGGAGATGGATCGGTCATGGTGGGAGGGGGAGTTTTTGGATCAGCCATTAGGGGGAGAGGGGTAGACAAAATAATATGGGAGAGAGGAGTAGGGCGTGGGTTGGTTGTGTAGGGAGATAGGTTGTTAAAGAGGAGAAAAAGAAGGGAGTGTGCGGATCTCGTTGGAGACCACACAAAGAGGGGGAGAGAGAAAATCGTGGGGATGGGGGAGGGGCTCGGTGGAGCTTAATAGGCTCTTGATACCATGTTAATATGAGTCTATTTCATTGATGATAGCTAATGTACAATGCTCTTTTATATAGAGATAGGTGAAAAGGTAATGTACTAGGAGTCTATATCACATTTGATAGACTTGGAATGCAAGACAAGCTCAAGTAGGATCTTTAGTAAATTTCAAGAGTTAACTTCAATCAACATATAGAAGCAAAGCAATAACTATTTGAACACAGAACAATAACTTCTTCAAGATCTTGGGAAGGGAAGGGATGAATTGATATTTTGCAAATATGTCAAGATCAAGCCATCGGAAAGCATCCAAATTTGAATCGATCTCCAAATTAGGGTTCTTGAATGCCTAGTCGAAATTTGGGTTCAATCAGATGGCTGAATTACTTGATACGAAATACGTGTGACATCCAACCTTCTAGAAGACTTGAAGAACAATACTTGTTGTTGGATGATGAAAGAATAAATAAGAAAAGAAGAAGGATTGAGATGGGATGGATGTGAATGAGATGGTGGGATGGCTATCTCAGTCTGGGTCTCTCACCCACAACTGTCTCAGCTGTTGAAGGATTCTTTCGCAGAATTTTGAGAGCACAAAGCTGCAATTTCATTAATAAATTCATGTTCCATGTTGTAGCCCCTTACAAACTTATATATAAGACTCAAAACTGACTCAAACACTAAAAATGAAAGGCCTAACCCAGTAGACTCAAAACATAACTCTAACTAAACTAACAAAGAATTTAATCTTGGTTGCGTACTTTTTACCCATATTTTAGGCTTATTAAAGTGGCCTATTACAAAGAAAACCCATGGGATCGAAGGCCCAACACATACATAACCCAACCTAAGACTTATTTCTAGTAAAACAAGCCCAGTAAGTGACTTATCTGCATCATCCTTAGTCCTACATTTGTCTTTCTTGTAAGCGTGTTTCAATTGGAGACCTATTTATTGAATCTATTGATTTGCACATGGATCTTTCCACAACTAGAGTGTAGGATGTGTTATGGTTAAAAGATTTTTATAATATGTGGTGTTTTATTTTTGTATCTGTCATATTTAGGAATCCCGCATTATTAAAATTTCTTTCATTTCAGGATGCATAGGCAGCCAGAGCATGTCATGACTTTTTTATTGGCTGAAATGGGAACCAGTGGATCTCTTGATGGACAACAAAGATTGGTTGTTAAAGGAAGATTTGCTCCCAAGAATTTTGAAGGGATTCTGCGAAGATATGTCAGTAAGTTCCCTTTACTACCATATTAAAAAGATGGCTGAATGCTTGGTAACTTCACGCTTTTTGTTAATGGGAAGGAAAATTCTAATGAATTTTTACTCTCCTCCCTGTTGGTAATTCATCTTTTCTCTTGATTGGTACTCATCTTTTTCCAGATGAATATGTCATTTGCAACGGTTGCAAAAGTCCAGACACAATTTTATCAAAGGAGAACCGTTTGTTCTTTCTCAGATGCGAGCAGGTAATCAATTATCTTTCTTTGTCACAAGAATTCACAAACATGTATCAGCCTAAGCATGTGGACAGTCTTGATATGTCATGTGAATCTTGTTCATTGTTTGCTATCATGTATTGTTGGTAGGACTTAATTGTCATGTATAGGGCATTCTTATAGCTAAGTTGAGATTGTCCATGAAATGAAGATATCATCAAGAACCCTTATTGTTTTAAGTTGCAGAGGAGCTCAATGATGATTTACATTTTTGCCTCGATTGGTTGTTTATATCAGCTATGATAAAAATGTACTTGCAATCCAGCAGAGTTCTGATGCTCAGCCTGAATATTATGTTCTAATATGATCTATTAGAATTTCTTGGACAATCCAATACTGCTTTATTACCAATGCAACATATTTATCCTTTTGATGGTTTTTGTGATGGATAATTATTTCCACCAAAAAGACTTTTGTGATTTTTCTCGCTCGAATTTTGGCATGGTAAATTTCTGTTTGCCATTTTAGGGCAGCAAAAAAAATCTTTGAAAATGATGGATTATTGGATCCCAGCTATTTGCCAGCATTAGTGTTCATGATCTAGGCTCTGGACGGTCTGTTGCTCCAATCATGATAGATATCTTCTTATCGTACTCACTTGCAGTGTGGTTCTGGACGGTCTGTTGCTCCAATCAAGGCTGGTTTTGTTGCGCGTGTTGGACGTAGGAAGGCTGGCACATGATCTAGGCTCTCTTGTTTTTTCCCTCTTTTTTTCTTTTGGCTCCAGCCCCCTTCATGGGGATTTTTTTCTGGGGATACAGTATCCTCTCTTAAGCCATGGAACTCGATTCACATATTCTTATGCTGAATTGGTTATCATTTACCCTTGTGATTTTTCCTTAAGCTATTTTTTTGAATTAGGTACTTAATGTCTTGCTATTTGGTATTTGTTTTAGTAAGCCTCTGGTAT
>NC_056564.1:4819332-4821885 GCF_013358625.1 Macadamia integrifolia | reverse complement strand
AAAAAAAAAAAAAAAAAAAGGGCTTATGTGGGGATCAAAATATGGATTGCTTATGAACAATGCTTTTGTCTAGATTTGTCATGTGGCAGTGGTAGATCATGTGGGACTGAAATTTTATGGACAAGCAGATCCCATGGTCTTTGCTCACACGTTAAGTTTCAGCCATTCAAAGTTGGCTGTTGGCCTGTGGCAAAATGAAGCATAGAAAAATGGGGGGAATTTGATTCATCAAATACCTACAACCATTGAGCTTGTGAGCAGCAGCAGCAGCAGACAATGGGAGCAAAGAGAGTTGCCATCAATATACTCTTCGCAAATGGTGGATTACATCTCAACAAAGGATTGAAGCTTTGGCCCATTGAAACTTTTTATTATTTTGATGAAAATATAAATATATCTTGAAGTCTTTGGTCCTGTGAACATTGTTGAGGTCGGTTGAAGTGAGGTTTTTGTTTCCTCTTGCTAGCTAGGAAAGCCTCATTGGATAAAAATAAGTGGTAAGGTTGATGGATTGGGGCTTTTCCATAATTTTAGATGGCTACTGTAGTTTGGTTTAATTGGTTTCTTGTTTTGTTTAGGGTTTTAAACAATAATAGCCTAGTTTGGCCAAGAAGGGTAAAAAAGTTTTCAAGAAGGTTAAAAAAGTTTACACCATGCCTTTATTGGGTGAGTCTTGTCTACATGCCATCCAAGAGCCATTTTTTGCTGCAAATTCATCCTTAACGTGGTGGGTCCATGAAATGTTACTAATTTTAAAAAATGTATGTCATATCAAAAGGATGAAAAATTAATTTTCAATAAGAAAGTCTTTTTTAAAAAAATTGAATAGATGAAAAAGAAAAAAACAAAGAATGGATACGTGCACGTGTTTAATCTCAGCAATCCAACGATACATTAATGGTTTGTACCCAATTTAACTTTTTATATGATAAAAAAATAATAAACTTTTTACATGATGATGGAAAGATATAATTTAAGTGAATAGGTTTTTGTTACATCTGATTGAGAAAAAGGATTTCCTTGAGGATCCATCCACCTAATAGTAGCACTACAAAAGGGATGTGGCTTTTTTTTTTTTTATGCCCAGTGTGTCTTGATCTTTGACCTGGCTAATCTTTGGGATCATTGTGATATCGTTTCCACAGAATTAGGTCAGCTCGAGATGAAAACTCTTGTGCGGTGACCCCAAGAAGTTAGGTGCAGTGGTGAAAATTTGATCATTGGATCTCGCTTCGTGAGGTGCGATATTGTGTCCCTGTAGAAATGCAACCCTAAAATGACGTAAAAGATAATGGAAGAAACAAGAACAAGCAATGCACACAGATTTATGAGGTTCAGCAAGATTGTCTTCGTCCCCGATAAGATGAGATCTTGCTTCACTATCAATGAAGAATAGGGTTATAGCGCTCATCCCTCACACTTCTCAGTATTGCTTGCATTACAGAGAAAGAAACCATCGCTACAAGTATATAGCGAAAAAACCCTAATATGGAAAGTACACATTTACCCTCAAATAAAAAAATTCGAGTGGGGGGCTGCGCCTCCCTTGCAACCCTCACGGCCTGCTAACCGACTAACAGAACCATCGTATTGCCTGTCGAGGTGCTACACCAGTACTCCCTGAATTAAACTCTAACAGAATACAAAATATCTTACACCAACAATCCCCTACAAGCCATTTTGACCATTAGATATATTATGGAATATGCTAATTTGTTACGTGTTAAACTTAATCAACCATAAATTTTTTCATAAACAATTTTCAGTATTTTTTCAACATTTATTTTTTTGCACCCTTCTTCATAAGACCAAAGTGTTTCTTCACATTGGGTGAAGAGAATTTAGCTATGGGGAGTTATTATTCCACCGATCTCCCTGTTATATTTAACTTAAAGAGGATTAAGAGATTCTCTTTTCATCAAGGGTGAACAAAAGCTTAATTGTTCTCATAGGTCCATTTTTAAATCCTTAAAAGTTCAACTTGACCACTTGGCCAACTCTATTTATGGTCATAGAAAAAATTTCTATCCTAATTAAACTTCCCATGTGGAATAAATTTAGGTTATAAAGGAAACTCTTCCCAAGTGGGCCATGTAGGAAACAACAAACCCACAATTTATGATAAATTTTTAACACGACATGGCATTTTTTATTTTTATTTTTTCTGGGCAATTTCACACTTGGGCCTCACTGAGAACCCACAAAAGAGGCCAGCAAAGGGGCCACTAGGTACACTTATTACTATTTGCTAACTTGGGCGACTAGTATTAGTAACTGCTAATTTACTGTATATCAAGAAAGGTGGAGGGTATGAGTGTGGAATCACTTTCAACCTTCTTTTGGCTGACACTAGAGTCAACTGTCTAGTTGCCTCCCACTGAGTTAGAAGCTCATCCCCCATATGGCATTATTTGTTTTGTTTCATATTGAGCTTGGACATGTTATGCATGTGGTCATCTAATCATGTTTTAGCCTTTTGCCGAGCATGGTATCTTCGTAGCTCCTCATCTATCTTTTTTCTTTTTTTTTTTTAGGGTTTTTGAGGGGGCGGCT